>NC_000080.6:67807444-68107444 GCF_000001635.26 Mus musculus
GGTCACCATCTCTAACTGTACAGAGATATCTCATAGGGAACCCCACGACTGTTTTTAAGGGACCAAACATCAGCCCAAACAGATTGAAATGACATCAAGACACCGATAAATGCAAAGTAGTCATTTGTAGGTGAGGTCCTAGCACAGGGTCTACAGCTGGCTAACCAGGACTGTCATCTGGAGCTATCTGAAGAACCTAAGTCTGGAGATGCCTTTGGGCCTGGTAGTTTGTGGGTACCACCCGCAGAAGGAAAACAGCAGAAAGTCACTGTGCGGATGCAGTAGGTGGCTCCAAGCATGGCTGCCTTCCTCAGCTCATGACCAAGGACAAGGGGCATAGGCTCCCAGGGCAGACACCTTGCCCAGTCTCTTCCAGCATCCCTTCTTTCTCCTCCCTCCCCACTGTCTCAGCATCAATATGAGCTGAGGTCAAAGACACTGCGAAGAAGATCCCCAACCTAGCCTACAAATCCCAGCTTTTGCCAGCTTTCTCCACCGGAACTCCCAGGTACTCCTGGTCTGCTCTACTGCAGACACCTTGAATTGACAAGCGCTAGCTTTGAATAAAGCCTTCTAATTGTCTTCATAAGATATGTGCCATCAACTCAGAAGTCTCTGGGTAGTTTCTCTAGACACAGACATCTCAAGGAGAAGAACGTGAACTAGGTCACTGGTGGCAAGGCCACTAAGTACTCGAGAGTAGGTGTGATGGATTCAGAACATAAGAACACATGCAAGCACATACTCATATATAAGTCTAAAGATTCTCCAAAACTCCAAAACTTTTATGAATGCTGGCATGAAGCCACATGTATAAAGTTCCCCCACCTAACTATATATAAGGGGTCAGTCAAAATGTACATGCATGAAATTTTGTATAAAATTACCTTAAGCCCCAAAGCAGCTCAAGGTTCATCAAAATGGAACACACTTTAATTTTGTGCTCAGTTCTCAACTGTTCTTGCTTCAGCAAACACCATCACTGCCCACACGACACTTCAAGGCTGTCTTTGGCCCTTCCCTTTCTGTTGCTGCCCCATCAAGTCCTACAACATCCAATTAGCTCTTCCTCCAGAGTCAATACACCTCCGCAGTTGCGTCTGAGGTTCAGCCTCAGTGTCGCACCCTGAGCACCCAATTAGGTGGCGCTTACTTTCTACACAGGAAGTGAGAAGATCATTTAGGAGTCAGAGATTATCTCACTAATCAAACAGCAGTCCTGCCACCACACTTAGATTAGACCCATGCATCTGGGTTGTCCCAAGACCTGTCTTTCTAAAAGCCATCATCACCATTCAAGCCTTCTAGAGCAAGCAGCAAATAAGTCAACCATTTAAGCCCATGAGTCCTGGTGCCATTGCTGCTTTAGGATTCTCTAGATGCAGACCTCAATGGACCTTCTCCAGTGGTCTCATAATTCACCTCTACCTTCAACCCCAAAGATCCGAAGTTTGGTTATCCCATGACCAACCAATTGCTCACAAAGCTGAACACAAAAGAACATGAAGAACAAAGGGATCTGGACAAGTACTGGCAGCATCCTATCACTGGGACCATTACCTCAAGTAGAGTACCCGAGACTGGATGATGAATCGGAACAGGTACTTCAAGGCTTTCAAAGCAGCAAATAGCAATTCCGTCTTGCTAGGGTCCTCGGCATTGGCCACATAAAAGTTCAGTACCTTGGAGAGTTTCCTAAAAATGGTAAGAAGGCATTGTTGTCAACATAGAGCTTGCAGGCTTAGGGTATACACCACAGAAGGAAACAGTGGTTACCTGGGAAGCACAAGGCTCACCTTTCAAGTACACCCTCTTGAATATACCCTAAACAGGCAAACTAACTGCTGTTTTGTCTCCACATCTGTCTAGCTTTGACACTTTTCTACTTTTCTTCTTCTTCTTCTTCTTTTTTTTTTTTTTTGTTTTTTGTTTTTTTGTTTGTTTTTCGAGACAGGGTTTCTCTGTGTAGTCCTGGCTGTCCTGGAACTCACTCTGTAGACCAGACTGGCCTCAAACTCAGAAATCCGCCTGCCTCTGCCTCCCAAGTGCTGGGATTAAAGGCATGCGCCACCACGCCCGGCTCTTTTCTTCTTGAAAATACTGGGGAAACTAATTAACTAATTTCACAAGCCACAAGCATCCTTTGGTGGAACTGAAAAGAAGAACCAAGAGATGACAGATCTGGATCTCCTGGGATGGTTCAGGGATTAAGACACTTGTTATGCAATCAGCAAGCCTGAAAACTGGGGTTTGGATCCCCAGAACCCAAGTAAATGCCAGGTGTGCCGGGCAGAAGTCAGAGACAGGGGGTCCTGGAAGCATCTAACTAAAGTAGCTACTTATACATGTTCGGGGCAGTGATCCTGGAAGACTGTTGACATCAGCCTTGGGCCTTCAAAGTTAAATGAACACACAAGCACACACAAACACATCCATATGCATGTACATACCACATACACAAACGCACACAAAAGGGGGAAAGGAAATCGAAGAGTTGAAGAGATTTGCCTTATGGGGGTATTCATTTTTCTGACATGTAAAGCAGATATGTGAAGGACAGATGACACCTGCCTACGGCACGTGCCTAAACTCATTCCTTCCAGCCTGCTCCAACCCCTTAAAATCAACCTGGTACCAGATAGAGACTTCATGGATGAGAAAAGTGGACTCAGTCTGACTCTATATCATCCATTATTCTGAACATGCCAACAGACAAGTAGCTTCTGGGATTTCATGTAGTCTTACATTTTATTATGACCTATATATGTATAGGTACATGCGTGCACAGGTGTGCGCACTTGCAGGTAGAGGCAAAAGGTCAACCACAGATGTTGTTCTTTATACAACATCTTGTTTATTGAGACCTAGTTTCTCACTGAATCTAAAGTCACAGTTTTGATTAGGCTGCCTGGCCCGGGAGCCCCTGAGATCTGCCCATCTCTGCCTCCCCAGCACTGGGATTAGAAGTGTGTGCCACAATGCCCCTCCTTATGTAAGTTCTGATGATTGAACTCCGGTCCTCAGCCTTGAGCAAGCACTTTATGGACCGAGCCCATTTCCCCAGCACCATGGCTTTGAGGCAACTCGGACTTTTGAAGGTATCTATATTTCAATTATTTTTGTCTCCCCCAAATCCCGTGTGTGTGTGTGTGTGTGTGTGTGTGTGTGTGTGTAAAATTAGCCCCAAATTCAAGTGCTGCAAATATACCTGGCAGAGAGTACTACAGCTATTCTCTGGCCGGTAAGCATCCGACTTTGAACTTCTTACTGGCCTTGTCTATGTGCTGTTATGGCCTTGTGTCTGTGACTATTGAAAATTCCCTTAGGAGGTAGGTGAGAAAGTGAGAATCTATAATCCCAGCTCTTGGGAGGTAGGGGCAGGAGAATCAGGAGTTTACATTTGCCCAGGGCTCTAATTAGGCTCAGTGCAACTAGAATCTGAACTAGATATCCTCACTTGTAACTGCTGATCCCTTGGAAAGTCAAGTTGCTGGGTGGAAAGATACCAAATGCTGGTGTGTCTGCTGCCTTCTTGACCCATGAGGCAATCACTGATCGTAAGGCTAGCTGGTATGTTGCAAAATATTTTCTTTGTATGTCTTGTGTTTTGTATCTTCCCAACACAGAATGATCTGACCTGGTACATCAGAGAGCAGTCATCAACATGGTCCGGCATGAGCCACTGTCCAGAGGACAGTTAACCAATCCCAGCTACAGGCCTGCCCTGATGTGGTCCCATTGCTCTGCACAGTCACTGCAATCCAACAATGGGGGTTGGCAGGCCACATGGGGAGCTGAATACCATGAGGAGAAACAGTGACCATGACAGGTTGGTTCCTCTAGTTAACAAGCCGCAAACTGCATACTGAAAGTCTGCTCTATGCAAAAGGTTAAAACTATTGCCTGTTGGGTAAAAGGAAAATAAACCAAATTACCCAATGTCCTATAAGCAATCAGTTCCCCAAAGCTCTGTGGGGTAGAGCTGAGGGTGTGGCTTGACCTTCTTGGTTTTGCCTGGTTCACTGTCAGACCCTTTGGTGCCTCAGGATTATCTCATTTAATCAGATCCATAAGGTCCTGACTTAGCCGTCCGTTTTGGAATTCTGTGCCTGTCTTCATCTCTCCATTGTAGGCCCTTGGGTTTTGTCCTTTTGGTTTTGTGTGTATACATGCATTTGTACATGTGTACATACATACAGATGGTGTGAGCACATAGGTCTTGAGGTCAGAGGTCTATGTCAGGTGTCTTCCATAATTATTCTCTACTTTTGAGTCAGTTTCTCTCTGGAGCACCCTAATTCAATAAAATTTGATATCCAGCAAGCCCCAGGAATCCTCCTGTCTCCACCTCTTCCAGGGAAGGGATGACAGGCATGCAATAGCATGCCTGGCTTTTTATTGGGTCCTGGGGATCAAACTCAGATCTTTGGGTGTGCACAGAAAGCACTTTGCTGACTGCACCATCTCCCCAGCACACACTCTGCGGTTTTAAGAAACATTCTTACCCTGCAGGAAGGGGCTTAGTGGAACACTGTGTCCCACTGACATGTTATTCAAATGGCCTCTTTCCACAAAGATGCTTAGAACACAGTCCCACCCTCCAGTCATGCTGACTACATGAAGATCCCTCTTGTTTCTCAAGAGTCCAGCTCCGCAAACGACTCCAATGACACACAGGTCCCCTGAGTCATACTTACACGTGTGCCAAGGTGGCGCTGAAGTGCTTATAAATGTAGGTTTCGAGGACAGGGTTAAAATGCTGAAACTTGATGTCTCCTATCAGCGAAATGATGAAGACCTGCGGAAGGTGACCAGCATTAGCAGCCGCAGTGAACAGCCCCCAACGCTCCTCTGCCCGTGAGCAAGACTCTGCCCTCCTGGTGCCTTTTCTTTCTCCATCATTTTTTAACAATATTTAGACAACATTCTACTGTTCGAGCTGAAGAGTAAGTCTTAGGGTGAGTATTTAACATAGATTATATATGTCCAGCTTACTGCTCTGAGTGTACCGATCCAGGCCATCACCAGTGGCCATGGGAAGCTAATGTCTCAAAGAAGTGCTGTCTGTACACAGATGACTTAAGTCATAGAAGAACACAGGAAAGGAGGAAGGGAGATAGAGAAAGGGGCTTGTGGGAATTGTAAACTATTGCAACTTTGTAAGAGATTTTTCCAAGTGGAGTATGAGTAACCCCCGGGAGTTTCAGAGTTTGGTCTCTCCATTTCTTCCCTGTATGGTACCTTATGTCTACACAGAACCTACAGTGTCCACAAAGAACCACTGTCCACCAAGAATGAGTATGTACAAATGAAGAGGCACCTGGGATTGCTATCTATGCCAACAGCCAGCTGCCTGCCCTGCTGGGCTTAATCTACATTGGTCTCTAGTCAGCCTCTTTTTCCTATAAATGGGACCATCTCAAGTTGACAGCCTTGCCTACCTCTAGCTTGCAACATTAGCTTAGATGCTGTTATAATTTGTATATGCTTAGCCCAGGGAGTGGCACTATTAGAAGGTATGGCTCTGTTGGAGTAGGTGTGTCCTTGTTGGAACTGGCGTGTCACTTTGTGTGTGGGCTTTAAGTCCCTCGTCCTAGCTGCCTGGAAGCCAGTATTCTCTTAGCAGCCTTCAGATGAAGATGTAGAACTCTCAGCTTCTCCTGCACCATGCCTGCCTGGATGCTGCCATGTTCCTGCTTTGATGATACTGGACTGAACCTCCGAACCTGTAAGCCTGCCCCAGTTACATGTTGTCCTTATAAGAGGTTCACTTGGTCATGGTGTCTCTTCACAGCAGTAAAATCCTAACTAAGAAGTCCTGACCCCCCTGCCAAACTGACCAGTTTTCCAACACTGGTAAACATCAGTTTGCAACCCACCTACCCCTTCAAGCCCAGTCCTCAGATAAAATCCTGTCCTAGACTCTCCCCAACAGTGAGAAAGTGAGGCTAGGTTTAGATGTGTCGGCTTCCTCCCACTCACAGGACAGGTCTGTATTTCCCACCGTCCCATCCTTTCACGTCACTGCTCTGATTTCAGTTGTCAGAATAGGCGTAAGTAAGCACTGGGTGACAAACTTGCCTGCTACGCTGCTTATCACAGGTAAGGACACTACAATTCATCTCTGATGGATGAATGCAGCCTCCCTGACATGGCTGGACAAGGACATACATCATTCTTTATTGAGGGCCCCTCCTGGGCTTTGACTAGAGTGTGGTAAAGGAAGTTAAAGCGCCTGCTGATCTTAACGTAATTAAACCCACTCTTTTCCCTAAGGAGAAAGTGAAAGTATGTAAAAGGTGAGACCAAATAGAGAACAAGTGCTTGGAAGAGACGTCTTCAGTTCCTCATCTGACTTCTGAGAGTTCAAGCTAAAGAAATACTCAAGAGAAGTATATGAGTAATTTTGCTCAATGATATTTATGGTATATTAAGAACAAACTATCAAAGAATGAACACTGGTCAACATGAGCAGGTGCTTACCAGAGCGTCAAACACAAGGAAGTCATATGTTTCATTGTCTGACATTTCCATCATTATGTTAAAAAGTGCGTCTAGTGTGTCCTGTAAAAACTGAAGGTGAGACCAACAGAGAGGTTATTTTGTTTCCAACCTGCTACATGCTATAGAAAAAAAAATAATGGGAGTCATTGGGTTCTATAGAATAGATGTGAGACTATTTTAATACTATTACTTTTGTAAGACTGGCACAGTGGCTCAGCTAAGCTATGTAGATACTAAGTTTTGGATTTCCAGTTGGTTTAACGGAGGTTGGTGAACTAATGACACAGTATACGTGTGACTTTGGACATATAAGACATATGGACATACCTTAACAATCTCTCCTCCATCCACTTCCATTAACTTTTTCAGGTTGTGCTTAATGTTCTGAGAATTAGAACGCCAGTTTAGTAAGCCTAGCAGGTCCACTGGGGAAGAACAAACATAAACCACAGACATTAGAAGACATAGCTGCAGAATTTTCTAGAAAAGGTAAGTGCTACTAGGCCAGGGAGATGGCTCAGGGGGTGAAAGTGCTTGCCATGGAAGTATAAAGACTTGAGTTCAGATCTCTAGAACCCAATCTGGCTGGCTGCAGTAGAACACGCCTGTAGCCCCTGCCTCTCCAGTGCTCCATACGGTGAGCCAGCCTGGTTTACACAGTAACAGACAAGAGATCTTGTTACAAACAGAATTGAAAGGTGGGGGGGTCTGACATCTGAAGTTGTTCTCTGACCTCTACATGTGAACTGAGGCACATGTCTGCCCGCACACATGTGAACACACGCATCTCATATGCACATGCTGCACACATGTGAACACATACATCTCATATGAACACAAAGATCTTTAAAAGTTAACTGTTCTTAGTAGTATCTAATTTGCCGTATGTGGTGATGCAGGCCTTTAATCACAGTTCTCAGAAAGCAGAGTTTGAGGACATCCTGGTCTACAGAGTGAGTTCCAGGACAACAAGGGCTACACAGAGAAACTGGTCTTGAAAAACGAAGAACCAAGATCAAAACCAAAACACCCAAAACAAAACAAAACAACAGAAACAAAAAAACAAAACCCCACAACTTTAAGAAGTACCTTGGGTGTTATTGCAAATTTTGCAATTTATTAGTTGTCATTTAAATCAGAGAAAACCTTGTGATCCTCTTTAGTCCCTCAAGGGGGGGGACGGACAATCAGTAACTAATCTGCAAGAGCATAAAATGACTGACTAGAACTCATGTATCTCAAATGATGACATCATCGTTGTGAAAGTAAACTTAGAAAGCCCTCCTAACTATCCTCCCAGTAGCCAACTTCCTGCCCTATGGTTATCCATGTTCGGGCAGATTCCCAGGGAAGGGACAGCATCCAGACACATCGGTGCCCTTTGAGGTCACAACTGTACTGTAGAGGGTTTTCAGAGGAGAAAAACGGGCTTTGTGCCACTAAATTGCTTGCTTTAGGTCTCGAGACGACTGAGTGGCAGCAGGAGAGGGGTTTAAGTAGCTCCATCTGATTCTAACCATGGCAGGTCACAAATACACACACAAATGCACAAATGGCTCTCGTGATTAGACTTCCTCCCGGACAGCTGACTCCATGTGTGCAATTTTTTTTTTTTTTAAATCTGAAATCCAAAGCGTTTCTATCTAGTTCCAAGTATTTTAGATAAGGGATATTCAAAGTGCACGAGTTGTCACTCTTGTTTAAAAGATGGGGAAACCAAGTCACAGGGAAGTCATCTGAGCTGTGACGGCCAGAGGTAATCTAGCTCCAACTAGCTTCCAAACACTGAAACAAAATCAGAAGCATACACAGAGAGTAGAAAGTTTACCATGCCATTAAGTAGGTGTTAAAGCTCTGTATTCAGTGGCCACATGCATTTCATTATTTAATTAAACTCTAAAATTTATATGGATTCCAACCACCAGCCATTTGGGCTGCTTCCAGCGTGCCCACGTGGTAAACGTCAGAAAACATTCACACGGATAAGAGGTGATGCACAGCTCGCTGGAGCCAGCTTCAATTTCTGAGAGATACACTCAGCCTCTGTGACTACTGTACCTTTAACTCTTATCAGCAGTGCGTTAGATTGTCACCCAGCCCTCATCCCCATAGTCAGGCTTATGAGAGTGGCCCAGTTTACTGTGTCTTCTAGGAATCTAAGAACACTTTTTGGCTTAAGTGAGTCGACCTTCCCATGTGGATGAGCTCTGAACTCTAGTCTGTTGAGTCCAGCCTTGAGTTCAAGTTGAAACACCATCCATACGCTCTCGAAAGCCAGAATTTGTCAAAACCAACCCTAGGAGTACTAGGTACTAGGTACTCCTAAACAGCAACCAGGATCTGAGTCTTGAGTGTGCCTTCTTCTCTCTGCTGTGCACCATCCCTAAGGCAACGATCCTGTTCCTCTCTGCCCCAACTCACCCTCCCACTAACAGGCCTGATCCCGTGAGTGCATGCCACCACAGACAGTCCTGCTAAGGTAGAAACCCTGGGCAGTAAATCCAGGGCTCCCTGGTCAGCAGGGCTCCTTCCTTGTAGCACAGGTTAACGCCATGTTAAATGTATAAGAGCTTGGAGGTTTGATGAGAAACAAAATGGAGCCTCGTTTAAACTGTGCTGCTGATTTCATGGAAAACTACTGGCTTCCTGGAGCAACGGAAGGCGGAAGACTAGGAGACATAGGAACTCTACTGGATGTGGGGGTTCGTACCTGTATACTCAGCAACTGGAAAGCCGAGGCAGGGGGATCACTACTAGTTCTAACCAACCTGGGCTACATAGTGAGACTCTGCGTCAAAAAAAGTAACAGAAACAAGCAAAAGAACCATGACATTAATCCATGTTCTCTGCCATCCCTGTTTGGGAAGAGATTGATTACAGCCAGAATCCGCCCCTTTCTGTTCCTGTATCGTCTATTATTAAAACCAACAAGAAACCCTGGCTCGAAAAACAAAAAACAAACCAAAAACCAAAAAACAACAAGGTGCTAGCACTGCCTTTGAGTCCCTGAAGGAGGGTCGTCTGAGATTTCTGAATTCTACCTACTCGTGAATATGCCTAGGTTTTATGATATGAAAATGCACTTGTGACAGCTAATTATTTTAACTGTCAGCTAGACAGGATCTAGAACCACCTAGGAGACCAACCTCTGGGTCTACATGTCTATGAGGAAGTTTCTAGGTTGTGCTAACAGAGCTGGGGCACCCCACTTAAAATGTGTGCAGAGTAGGCAAAAAGGGCACTGAACAGCCAACAGCATTCATCACGTTCTGCTCCCTGACTGTGTGACCAAGTGGTCCATGCTCTTCTGCTGTCCCCCACTGTGATGGGCTGTCCCTGTGAACCAGGCGCCAAAAGAAACTTTCCTCACTCAAAGTGCTCCTGTCAAGCACTGTATCACGGCACCTGGAAAGGTAACTTATACAGCACGGCCGAGCATCGCTGGAGGAGCAGCATCCTGTCTCAGAAGACCCGACACCACCTGGTCTGGTATAAGGAGTCTAAACAGGGAGCTTAGGAGGACCAGATGAGGAGCATCCGTGTCCATGTGGTCCCCACACCTACCATTTTGGGTGAGCTTTGTGGAGCAGATGAGAGTGGCGATCTGAAAGCTGTCCTTCGTGCTGTCTTTGCTGGGTGTGAAGACGGATGGGTTTTTGGACGCTTGGAGTTCTTTTTCTTCCAGCTCTGCTTTGGTCCCAGGCAGAGTCAGATAATATTTAGCATCTTCCATTTTCTTATTATCACCCTGAAAGGGAAGTGAGTTAGAAAACCTAGAATCAGGGCAATATCTCTCAGGCTAGTAAAAAAAAAAATACCCTCTCCCAAAATAACATGATCATTTTTAGCAGATGTGAGACTTTATCAAATTATGTTTATAAATCCCCTATAATTCAGACATTATCTTCCTATAGAATTTGCAGCAGAAGTAACTTTATCATGGAAAATAATGTGGTAAAACTGTGAGGTAGAAATCAGACTATCCTATTCTCTGTCAGAAGTAAATACATACATTACAGAATAAGGTTCTGAGTTTGATTCTCTTGCACTTATAAATGGTCACAATGTATACTTTACTGGGCCAATGGAGAAAGAAGTAGCTATGTACAGATTCTGAAACTACTCACAAGACTAAATAGATGCTAAGGAAAGAAAACGTTCATTGATCAGGCCCAACTCAGGCCAGCTGCCTACTAGGCCGCCCTCTGCCAGCTATTACTGGGGAAATGAGATCTCCCAGCATGTACTTCTAACTCTAAAACCTCAGTAGGTTTAGGGCTCGGAACAGTATGCAGAGAATAGACACAAAACAGGAAAAGTAGCAAGGACCAGACAGTAAGGAAACGGTGCCTAGGTAACAATGATTCAAAAAACCACATCCTATAATACCCACCAGGTTCTAACCCAGGCACACCTCTGCAGTGTCTGTACCACTTGGATGACAGACAGCAGAAGCACGAGCCATGCCCTTTACTAACCAGAACCCAGGCACACCCTCTGCCCCTCAGTGAGATACTCCTGGAACACCCAGCAGTCATGCAACTCACTCTGCTGAGAGCACCGTAAAGTCACACAAAGGTGTGACCTGGAGCCCTTTAGACTAAAGGGGGCAGACTTGTGTGCCTTTAAGTAGATTTCCGAAGTTTTACACTTAAATCTGAAAGGACCCTGAAAAGCCACATTGAAAGGGAACAGTGGTACACTGGGCCATTCCGAGGTCCGGTTCTATGAGTATCACCTTGTACACCACCAGGTCGTGCCTCCCATCCTGCAGCGTGGTACCATCTGCGTTCATCAGTTTCACAAAGGCCACCCCAAAGGCTCGCTCTGATTTATCTCTGGCTGAAAAGATAGAAATACCTGCCTGAGCCATGTGGGTGGACAACGGGAGGTGACCGGGACGGCAGTTAATTTCATGTTCGCTCTGGGGTGTGACGTTCAACCACACCCACAGTAATCAACATAGGCCAACAGTGAGCTTGTTTATGTCACAGCTGCCCCCAAACTGAGAGTGCCTTATATTTCACATAGGGTATGTTTCCTATATTGCCTGGTTATGAGACCACCATCTACTGAATCATCTACACCAGAACAGTGGTGCCGACCAATCTCAGCTCTGTCAATCAATGGCGTGTCCAACATGTCAACGTAGTCTGACCCCTTTCTCTCTCCATGCTGTTTCTACCCAAGGCCCAGACATGCTCGCCCCCACATCTGTTACCTCCACAAACCCTTCCTTCTATCTTCATGCCTTTTCACACAGTAGAAAGGGGAACTCCCAAATCAAACTCATTCATGGCAATTCCCCTGCCTCGACCCCTTTAATGAAGTTAGGTATGTGACTCATAATCATAACTCCAGCTACTTGGGAGACTGAGGCAGAAAGAATTCCAGTTTGAGGCCACCCTGGACTATATATCAAGACCCTCACTCAAAAATATACACTAACAAAAGTATGGGGCAGGGGATGTGCCTTAGTGGTAGAGCATATATCTGTCATGCTCAGGGCTGTGGGTTCAGTCTCTAGCATTCAGAAAAAGAAAATAAAAATCACTGTTCTACTATCCTGATACCAATGAATGCTGAGCTAAATTTGTCAAGTATCTATTTTTCGGCTATCCACGTTCGAAAAGCATACCAGGAAATAGTACATCTCTAAATGGAATTGTGCCACAGCCCTCCTAATACTTACATTCTTGAGATGATCTGTGTCGGAAGGTAAATCGTATGTGGCAGCGTGTGACCTCTTCAATGGCAATGAAGACCTGCAGAAAGGGGAGGAGTCAGAAGGCAAGGCTCATTTGGAATCATTCCTCTTAACTGCAACACACATTTTTTTTGGTCCTGGACCATATATGTTTGCATGGTATGGTGTGATGTCTTGTCTCTGCATATGTTTTGCACTGTTCAAATCAGGATAATTAGTATATCTACTGCTTTAAGCTTTCACTGTTTGCTTAGGGTGGTTAGATCCAAAACCCTCCCTCTTAACTATTCTGAGAGAAAGAGACTTTAGATTTGGCTTTTATATCTTATCCTAGCACAAGTTCCTTCAGAGGCTCAAAGCTTGCTAGCAGGATCGCTTCTCACAACCACTCCAAGCCAAAAGCATCTCAGAGGGAGATGGCTCTGCTATTTATCATAGCTTCAGGGTTTAGACACATTATGCACCTGGCATCCAGAGGGATGGATAAGACATAGATTTTGAGATCTACATAGGACCCTTCCAATGGGAAGTTGCATGTAGATATGGTGGTAACTAGTATCTATAAGAGGAGAAAAGGTAGAATACCAGCGTGGGGGTGTTCTCTGACAGTAGTCCAGTAAGTTACAGGAAGATAGTGTAACAGCATCAGTATCTCTATTAGTCAGAGTTCTCTAGAGTCGCTAAAAACACATTTCTGAGGAGCTCACAATGCCCAAGATAAGTAGCTTTAAAAGCCACGATACAGCTAGAAGCGGTGGTATGCGCCTTTCGTCTCAGTGCTTGGGAGGCAGAGGCAGGTGACTCAGTGAGTTCCAGGGAAGCCTGAACTTTATGGCAAGCTCTAGGACAGCCAGAGGTTACAGAGTGAGAAACTGTCTTTTTCTTTTAAAAAGCACAATATAAATTCACATGAATTACACCATAAAAAACACAGACTACAGAAGAATGTAAAAAATAATTGCTACCCAACTGAGATATGAGGACAGTGTGTCGGTTTGTGGATTTTATGCTTAGGACCCCACCGATGCTGACAATGGGTGCTGCAGCAGCCCGGCATTCAGAGGTGACCCCGAGGTGCTCCAAGATTTGAGGGGTTGCTTCTCTTCCCAGGGTCTGCTGCCTCTTCAGAAAGAGGTCATAGCCATGGCCGCCTGTCTAGTTTTAAGACCACTGTGAGCCCACAGGGGATGCTGGATCGGAAAGCACTTTATAATTCACGAAAGCCTTCCTTACACCAAAGAGGCCCAGAACACTCAGGCAGGAGCCAACAAGAACAACATGTTGGGAAGCTGATGACGGAGTGGGAGCTTCTTAGCTTGTCTGCAGCATCTTGGCAGCCCACTGCCTTATTATAGCCACACGTTTTTCTATTCCCGTCTCTATACATTTGTGAACAAGAATACTCTGTCAGAATGTTGGGCTTCGTAAAATACATGCTCTAAAGACTGTTTAACTACTGGTTCAGCATTTAAAAAAAATTAGTTTCTTCGAGAATCTCGCACAATGTATTTTGATTATAGCCCCCTCCCTCCACCCCATCGTCGGTTCATTTCTTTCTACAGACGATCTGAAATGTCCAGATATGATAAGAATGATCTGCGGTTTAGAAAGTGGACAGGGATCTTAACAAGGGTCAACGGCTGAAGGAGTTACGCGTTCTCACCTTGACCGTCTCGTACCAACAGGGTTGCTTGACCTGGTAATACACCACTGACTTGTACTCCGAGACGCCTTCGTACCCAGCACCGGGATGAATGGCTTTCTTTGATTGGAAAGACACAGTTAGGAGATGATACTAGGTCATGAAAAATACGGCAGCAGAAAAAGGTTTCTGAATATACAGCATCCAAAAACTAACTCAAAGTCAGAGGCATGATGAGGTTGAGAAGTCTACGAGCAGCCATCCACACTGTCCTGGGAGACTTTACTGTGGCAGCAAGTGTACGCTGTACCCAGTCAGCAGTCATGCCACATAATGTCAACAAACGCCACCACGGTCCCCTCAGCCCCAAGTACTGCAGGCCACAAGTTGCAGGGTCTTTACTGAATATATATGTTTTTCTGCTTTTAAAGAAACATAATGGTTGGATTATGGACAACAAGGACTGAAGGTCTGGAGAGCATCACTCCAGGATATCTAGAGAGCTTCAGGAGCCGGCACTTTGACTTGTATATTCCAAAGCAATCAGGTGGAGGTGACAGAAGCTTCCAGTGGCCACCTGGTACCTCCCAACTCTCTCAAGTCAAAATCAAGATGTCCAGAAAGCTGCCAGAGGCTGAGAAACTCTGGACTGGAAGTCAGGAGAGCTGGATCCCCTTTGGCTTGGTCTTTAATGTCTGCAATTCCAGACAAAAGAACTCTACTCTGGGTACAAGTTCCTAATGACTAATTCTGGAATTCAGCATTAGCTAACCTACACCAAGGATACCTTTAGTGTCACAGTGCTCCTTCAGCTAGGTGTCCACTGGCTCCACTGGCCCAGGTGATAGCAGTGGGCCTGTCAAGGCCCTTGGGACACCTCTGCTATGGTGTTCAAGTTTAGTGGAGCCATACCACTTGAAAATGTCAAAGAGCCTGACATCCAAAAGTTTAAGTGACCTGTGGTATCTCTGCACAGAAAAAAAAAAAAATCAAAATATATCTAAATAGCTCCAGGAATAAAAATAGTCACTGAAAAAAAAATCACAGGTTTATCAGGTTTTTAAATAATTTTTTCCATATGAGAAAGTATTGAGCATGCTGATGCATACCTGTGATCCCAAAGTAAGAACAAAACCCCAGAAAAGAAGAACACCCAATATGGGGATATTGACAGTAACTTGGGCCAGCAGTCAGCTGCTATCATAGAGCAGGTGTGAGGTGATGAGATTTGTGGCTGATGCTACGTACCTCTAAAAGGTTGCCTTCCTCATCAAACACAGACATGGTCACCTCCACGTTTTTAGGTGTCTTCTTCTTCCCCTTGTCAAACTCCCCATGGATCAGGGTGACATAAATATCATTTCGAACATCCCCTATAACACGACAAGCCTCCCGTGAGTGCAACTGAGGGAAACTCACTTCAAAGTTCCACGACACAACACACAAAAGGTAATCCAAATCTGCAGCAGTCTGCTGGTAATGGCCTGCTTATTCCACAGAAGTCTTTTGAGTGCTCTCCCAGTCCACCTCTCACTACAGACCAAGGTGTCTCTGATGTGCACATTGTGTAAACAGTACCTTTTTTTAAACTACGTTGCACACACATACAAGCATGTGCCACAGCATGAGCGTAGGGGGTCAGAGGATAACTTCTCTGCAAGCAGTTTTCCTCTGCTATTTCTACTGCTGCCCAGCATTCACACGCTCCCAAGCGATTCTCCTGTCTCTCATCTTTCTGCAGGAGTGCTGGGATTGCTGCCATGTGGGTTCTACAGATCATCCAGGTTGTATGGTAAGAGTTTTTATCTACTAAGCCACCTCAGGGATCCAATTCTTTTCAATAATAATTCTTTGTTCCATTTAGGATTCGTGTCTAATAATTAGCATATATTAGATATTGCTAGGCTATCCAGCAGGTTTTTAATAATGCCTTTCAGGTTTCTTGTTCGTGCAGCTAACTGGCTATGCTCAAGGTTCCTGAGGAGACCCAACCCAGGGCCACCAGCAATGTCCTCACAGAGAGGTGTACTGTGAACACTGAGAAAGAGTTAATTGGTTAGAAGGAAATAAGAGAGTGATCTATCAGGGGTGTAAGCGAAGGCAAGAGTCTTGATGGAGGAAGTAGAAGTCTAAATGGCTTAAAGTTGCAAGGATTCTTGGTGCTAAAGATGGGGACCAAAGACAATTTCCCCCAAGCCTGGTGTGTCTGTAGTCAGTGAAAAGCACTTTGCGATGGATGAAGCTGCTCTTCTGAGAAGACACAACAGCCTCCTTTTTTTTTTTTTTAACTTTTTTTTTAATTAGGTATTTTCCTCATTTACATTTTCAATGCTATCCCAAAGGTCCCCCATACCCCTCCCCAATCCCCTACCCACCCACTCCCCCAACAGCCTCCTTTTATGGAAATGTTTATTCATCCATTCCTAGCATTCATTAAAACACCCTCATTCTCAGGTAATGTGTGTGTAGAAAACTACCATTGTCCCTTAACTTCCTGAAAGTGAGAAAAGATCCAATTACTTGCAAAAAAAAACCCAAAAAAACAAAAACAACAACAACAACAACAACAAAAAAAACCTGTTCTCGTGCACTACGTGGCAAGTTGGCTTTCTAGAGTTTTTCAAATGTTATGTGGCCGGCTGTCCACAAGTCACATCAATTAGTTCGTATGAATATTCATCAACTTCCTCAGAGTATGACTCCCTTTGTCTCCTGCAGATATTAGAGAATTAAGTAGGCAACGCTGGTGAATTCAGGAATGTGACTGCCGGTCCCCAACATGTGGTAAGAAAGAAGAGAGCAGAACAAGAGTGGGGACCATGAGGAAATGGGACAAGGAACATGCAGTCAGAGGTCAGAGGACAAAAACAGAGTATCTTGCAGAGACGAAGCTGAGCACAGAGACCCAACATAGAAGGTGACATGAGGAGCAAGGCACTTGTCAATTAAGTAGTTTAATCTCCTGGGCGGAAGGCCTCCGGGTTGTTTCCTGAGAAGGAAGTCAAGTTGGAAGAAACATCTGTGGAGCAGGATGGGAAAGAGTAATCTAGGGATGCTGAGATGCTTAGAGGCGTTTTCTTGGTCCTGCCTAATAAGCAGTCTTTGAGAGTGCTGCAACCCTGTCACCAGTTTCTTGATGCCACTAACCCTAAATGATGTCATCTTAGAGACTCATATTGCCTCAACTGTCCAAGTAGAGGTAATCCTTTCTTCCAACATGGAAAAAAACAAAAAAACAAAAACAAAACAAAACAAAACAAAAAAAAAGAAAACACAAATGGAAACTCGAGCAAGGTGTGTACCTGGCAGGATTATTTCTGGAAAGCCCATTTTCCGTGCTATTGCTGTTGATCTGTCCACCAGGTGTGAAAAGTTCTTCTGCACCTGTGTGAGGTCACCTGGCAGTAACTTTAAGGACACCCAAAGACCTGTAAGGGGAAAAAAGGGGACAAACTTACAGTTCTCTTATAATCTTTGCAACACACTCACAGAAGCTCGTGTGAGACCAATCAGACACCTCAAATAAACACGTAATCCTCCCTGGGTAACATCGTTTTGATGATGTTTCCTTCAAACTCACAAGAGGCCTCCTTACCTGAGAAGTCAACAGATATTGGTGACTTCAGTGGAGAACAAAAAGAGTAAAGATTATCCCAACTGATACCAAAGTATGTTTGCTCCAAGTGTAAGATTATGTGGTGGTGGTGCCAGAAATAATAGACGTTATTAGAAACCATTACATATACACACACAACATGGAAATCTAATTAGGGATGTCAGAGTCAGGGCAAATCATGAAAAAAAGAAATGAATGTCAGGGGCTAGAGAGATGGTGCAATGATTAAGACCTCTTGCTGCTCTTCCAGAGGACCTAAGTTTGAATTCCAGTGCCAGTGTTGGGCAGCTCACAATTGTTTGTAACCCCCAAGGAACCCAGTACCTCTCTTCTGGTCTCTGTGGGCATCCACACATGTGGCAGATACTCAAACACACAAGCATATACATTTTCTTAGTACTTAAGACAGAAGCAACTTAATGTCTTATATTTTAATTAAGATAAATGGCTAATAAAGAAATAAACAGGGCAAGAGAATACTGAAAGGAAAAAAGTGAATAGTTGTTAAATCTCTGACAACTACAGGATTTATTTATTTATTTATTTTTTACTTTATGGGTACAAGTGTTTTACTTGCATCATGCATGTCCATGGACTACATGATGCTTGATGACCCAGCAGAAGGACCATCAGACCTCCTGGCACTAGAGTTAGACTGTGTGAGCTGTCATGTGAATACTGGGAACTAAACTCAGGTCCTCTGCATGAACAGAAAGTATTCTTAATTCCTCTCCAAACCCTGAATTAGTCACTTCTTAAACTAAAGAAACAAATTCTAAGTGCAAACTAAGTATCAATATACAAATTGAAATACAAAGTCACAAAGCGATGTTGGTGATAAAGAAAGACCCTCACAAAGAAATCTGCCATGAATACACATTCACAGAGAAGCAGAAGCTCATCTACGTTTTGTAAAACAAAAACTGGAAACAAGTGCATTTTAGAGAAGATAGAAGAATAATTATCTGTTGGGGTTGGTCTGGTGCTGCTATGTACTCAAATGCTAAATACCGGCCCCCAAGATCTGGTTGCCCTAAGAAGAATGAATGCTCATGTACACCAGCTTTGGTTGTGCAAAACTTGCTTCCCCGAGTTAATTGGTCAATAAAAGGCTAAAAAAGCCTGTGATTGGGCAGTAGAGAGAGAAAGATGGGACTTCAGGATCAGTAAAGGGTCTCAGGAGAGACCAGAAGGGAAAGGACAGGGGAGATCAGGATAGGAAGCGGCCGCCATGAGAGAAGATGGACCATGAACATGTAGCCAGGGTAAACAGCAAGTATCAAGGGGCATATGGCTGAGATGTAAGTAAGAATAGCTCCAAACCTACCCAATCTAGGCTTATAGCTTGTAAATAAAGCATAAGGATTGTGTGTCTTTTATATGGGCTAGCTAGAATATAAGTTCTTATTACAATTATCTTCCTTTAAAAAAAATCTGAGATGGTAGGATATTCATGTATCTCTTAGACCATCCAAACTGGAGGTGCTTATTTAAATACATGAGGACCACTGTCTACTTGCCACCTTTCAGACAGGAGAGAATTTGCACGCTTGGCACAAAGGACAGGCAGCACTTGCACCATCCATCTGAGTTGAAGCTTGTTCCCACCACGGACCCAGAAGTCCTACCACTGGGAGTCCCAAAGCAGCGGTCCTAAACTCATAGAAAGCTTCAATACAGAAAGACTCATAGCAGGGTGGCTTACATTTACAGCACTAAGCAGCTAGAAAACTCCTTGAGTAGGAGTCTACTCAAGGAACTGGACCCCACCCCACCCCACCCCCAGCAGGCTAGATGGCAAAATGGAGTCACTCTGGTCATAGCTTTAAAAGGAAACTAAACTGTTATCTGGCCTTCTGAGGTATCAGGAGAGAAAGATAATGTCCAGATGTCCTTAAAAGGCTCCTGCAAGCCACAGGATGCTACTTGCTGTGTTTCAGTCCTGACATTAAAAATAATATGATTGGTTTTCTTACTGCCCCAAACCAATTGATTTTTATGTTTTCTTTCCTCCCTCCCTTCCTTTCTCCCTCATTCCTCCCCTCTTCCTGTCTGTCCATCCATCCATCCATCCATGTATCCATCCTTCTTTCCTTTTCCTTCTCTGTCTATAAACCCACACTTTCCTGCTCAGCCTCGCAGAAAACTAATCCTACTTTATGGAAAGAAATATCACTCAGCTGTCAAAGAGAAATAAAATCCAATCAAAATATTTAAATTAAATTTGCTATAAGTTTGGCTTTGAGCATTTTAAACATTAGAATGTTATACAACCACAAAAATAAAGAGATATTTGTGCTGGATAAAAAGACAACTGAAAAGGACTTTTTCTATTTCAGAGCAAGAAAGGAATGGCATTGTTTTCCATTCTGTTCCAAAAAGGAAATCCTATGTAAAATGCAATCTCACTAGTATAAGAATGTTCTACTCTAATCAAAATTATAATCTTAAGCTAAAAGATCTAAAGAGCAAGGGAGTGGGGAGATGGCTGTGAATGTGAAGTTCTTGCTGCACAAGACTTGAGTGTAGACCCCCAGCACCCATGACTCACTAGTAGGCATGAAGGCTCGCTATACATCCAGTGTTCAAGAGGTAGAGACAGGGATTTCTAGATTAAGCTAGATCCATTAGTGAAATAGTGAGACTCAAGCCTACACATGTACATCCCTACTCTGAGTGCCCATTCAAATGCAAACATGCATACAAACATATATAAACGGGGGAGCTAGTTATTTGTGTTCAGGTTCTTTACTGCTCCAATCTCTTTCTACCTGAACAACTGTGAACACCCTGAAAACTCTGTTTCCCTGCTTGATTTCATTTTAAACAGTGTCATAGGGTAGTAATGAAAAGAGGTGGCACCACTTCGAGAGCCTTTCAAGTTTGGCCGCCACCTTGGCACTTGAATTTTAATGTTGTGACCATTATTCCTTACTATTTGAATTTGAAACATTTCCACAAGAATTTCTCTTAGCTGAAGCTATCAAAAGACAGGTACGCGCAAGTTCCAGAGAAGATACACAAGCTCTGCCAGGTAGCCTACAAGTTCACATCAACGGATACTTGGATCATTCCGTCTCTTTCGAGTCTCGGAAAGCACAGCTAAGGGGTAAGTTTATTGAGGACACACTACAAATGCACTCCTGAGTCACTTTCTGTTGGCACATTTACTTTGAGGAGTTATCACTGGGAAGAGAGGACAGAAAAACAGTCTCGTGGGGGTGGTGGTGGTGGTGGAGTGTCTGTTCCAGGGAACTTACAAATCCAACCCTGATCCCACTAGAAAAGGTGAAGGTTTTAGATCTTCAATGCGGAGATATCTGAGAAGGGCGGTGTTCAGGGGAGGCTGCTTGGTATCAGAGTAGATGGTGAAAGGGCAGGGACCTTGCTCTGCATGTTCCCTCCCCGGTCCCCACCCAAAGTCCCCTCACCGGGCAGCCTGTGTACCTTGTCCTTTGTGATTCACTTCCTTTGCAGCTATGACTTTATTTAGGACCGACGTGAGTGGCTCATTCTCTCCGATCACGTGGGAGGTTATCAAGGGGGACATGATGAGCTGTCTCTGGCGGATGTAGGTCTCCATGGCAATTCTGGTGAAGACAGAAGAGGTAAGAAGGAAGGCAGAAGTAGAGAAAATATCTAAAGTGTGTCCTGAGAACGTGGAGGTCTTGGGGGAGCAATCTGGAAATACAAACACAAGCCTCAGCAGAGGGCTCGTGGGAAACCACTGTCTTGGATTATGTTCCCACGTGGTCCCCCAACAGACCGGGCTAAAGTCAACATGGACTCGTTCATCACAATGCAAATGCAGCAAGGCTTTGGTAAAGTAGACTATCTTCTAAGATCTCAGCATGGAGCAATTGCAGCTTAACCCCCCAAAGAGGCTGGCTTCAGCAAATACACCAATGAAAGTCCCCCAGAAAAGTTACCTACAGAAGTGACTTGAAGCTGACCCACCAGGTAGCTACCTTCTGTCTGTCTTCTGTCCCTGCCATAAGAGCAATGACCAATCCCAGGTTTGCTTTCTGCTTTTGTCTATAAGCCAATCTCCTCTGCCTGGCTCACGGGGACACTTCTGTTCTATGGCATGCAATGCTGCCCAACACTTCTAATCTAGGATTGGGCAACAGAATAGGAAATAAGGTCAACTATGTAAATTGCTGTAATTTTGTCCCTGGTACTTTCTTCCTTTCATTCTTCCATTGATCATATATGGGTATATATGTATGTATACATACAAACACACACACACAAATATATGTAAATATCATATATATTGAGATTATAATTCCAACATTTTTCCCTTCCATGTTCTCCCTCTAAGTCCTCCCACATACCCTTCCTTGCTAGCTCTCCTTCAAACTCATGGCCTCTCTCTTCACTAATTGTTATTGCATGCACATATGACTATCCTGTTCAGGCCATACAACACTACCTGGATGTTTTCAAGGCTGACCATTTGGAACTGGAGGGATGATCTGTGTGCCTTCCCTACGGAAGAACAGCTCTCTGGCCCCTAGTTTTCCTCAGTTGTCTTTAGCTAGCTCTTTGTATAGCATTGAGGCCTTATAGGCTTTTGCTTGTCCACTTGGGCATGTCCATTGGTGTTGTCCTTGTTCAGCGCATGTTTGGATAGTCATGCCAATAAGGCTTTAGGGGTGCAACTCCTTATTTATTACGAGGAGACATAGTCTCACAGCAAACTCCCTGGTCCTCTGACTCTTTCCACCTCCTCTTCTTAAACATGTCAGGGAAATGACAAGACAAAGAAAGTGGGGGTGGGCAACAATGGCCAAGTGTTAAAACACTGAAGTTCAAGCTGATGACTAAGGAGAAGTTAAGCAATTAAAGTCAGAGGCACTTAGACTTGGCTGCTTGGATAGGACAGAAGGACTAGCCAACGGACAGGAGACCTGGCTCCTGGGACTAGCTCCACCTGACAGAGTACTCTATAGGATCTTACTCCCCTGGGAGGCCCACATCCACACGGCCATTTGATACGTGGATACAGTATGTACAGGGGATAATGGGAAGGTGTTTTGAGATATTCGATGACTTTAAATTTAGGATTGCAGTGACCAATCAGCAAATGAGATCCAGCTGAATTAGCACATCAGGTAAGGTCCACTAAGAGTGAGGCCAAAGGACCAAACACAGCCCCCATTCTCTTGAAGTTATCTCCAACTATAATATCATCCTGTTGCCACACTATGGTCTTTAGTCTTCTCTGCCTACCAGACAGCTTTCTTTGTGCACATCCTTTTACCTGATGATAAAGCATACTGAACATGGGGCTGGAAATGGGGGGGGGGGCTGTTTTCTGTGAATGACTCTCCCTAGGTGGACTAGCAGAACTCACATATAAGTCACTGCAGCTTAGGGAAATGGGAGGACAGGCCCCAGGGTTGCCAGGGGGAACATAACACCATTATATAGTGGCGTTTGCTGCATACTGGGTAGTAATCAAACTAGGGCTGGGCTCCTTGGGAACTTTAACAAAAGCACATGCTATTCCGCAGGACCATCTCAGAGTTCACTGCTGCCGCATGGGTGGAGGTTTAGAAGTTGGGCAGAAAGTCATGACACTGAAGGTAGAAGCTACCATAAAGGGAATATAAAGAAAGGAATTCTTCAGATAGGTTTTTTTTGTCTATGAATACAGAACTTGATATAGTTATATATGTGTATGTATGCATGTATATGTGTGTGTGTATATGAGTAGCATTCATGGATATGAAAGTTATATATGTACATGTAATGTCCATGATATCTGTCTCTATATAAAATGTTTACTTATTTATTTTTTAGACAACATCCCACTATGCTTCACAGGCTGGCTTCACATTCATAATCTTCCTGCCTCAGCTTTCTAAGTAACTGGGATTACAGGCATCTGTGGGTTTTTTTTCTTATTGTTTTATTTTTTCTTATTGTTGTTTTGTTTTGTTGTTGTTTGAAAATAGAGATGTGTAACTTTAAAACAGCTTTCCAGAGCTCAGTACCATGTATAGTTTCTATGGTCCTGTAGCATTTAAGATCTTAAGCTGTTCAATTTTCTGCTTAATTACTTAAGACTGTGTTGGTATACATTATAATGCGAGAGCTCCCTGGATTTGTGTTTCTTAACACTGAGCTAAGATTTAAAAGACACTTTCTCTTGTACAATTATGTCCTTCTGTCCGTTTGCAATAGGATTTGTGTGTATGCGTATGTATAAATGGTACATTTTTATTTACGTGTGTAAGTCTCAGTGAGTGTCTGTCACATGCATGGAGTTGCCTGCAGGGGCAGCAAGGGTACATCAGATCCTCTGGTGCTTATGAACCATCCAATATAAATTCTGGGAACCAAATTTCAGTCCTCTGGAGGAGCAGCTGGTGCTGTTAGCCACAAAGCCGTCTTTCTAGCATCATTTATATGTAGTTTTTAAAAGATCTTTTCACTCAAATATCCTGAGGCTGGCTTCTGAAAATCCGTTTGTACTATCATTCTGAAGTGGCCATGCAAGTTAGATGAGACAATGTGCTGTAACTGGCACATAATCCCTGGCAGGGGTCACTCCAAAAACTTTTTGCCCTCTTCTTAGGCCACCATTATGTATACTGAACGCCAGAGCAGTCAAGGCTCCCACTAGAACTTGTCAGAGTTACAGGATAAGATTTGCTTGCTTGCACTCCCGAGTTGCATGGGTGGCTCCCGTTCCTGCAACCCAGCATAGAGCCTAGGGACAACGTCCCAGCTGCCCTGTACTGCCAGACTGCGTCCCCCAGTTCCTTGTCTAGGTCCCTTGCATACTCTTCTTGTCTAATCCCTTGTTACTATGAGTACGGTCCCTGGACCAGCACCTCAGAAGCTTGTCAGATGCAGGCAGACCTACAAATGAGAGCAAATGTTGATTCTAACAAGATTTCCCTGACAAATGATATGCATCATCCTGTCTGAGAAGACATGTGATTGTTAGTCAAACCTGTTCAACACAACAGAAGACAGATGCATTGCGGCACCTCTAACAATCAGATGACATCATCTCTGGATTCCGGTGCAGATGGATGCGTGTGTGCCCTTTATGTTATATTCCTTCTACCGAGTCAGGAAATGTTCAGTTTGCCCTCTTTGAGCCCAACATGAAGCCCCCTGAATAAAGTCTTCTGCAGAGGGCCCAGGTCACATTCTTCCGGCAGAACTACCTTCATATTTCCAGGAACAGAAAGGGGCCCCCCGCCCCGCTCTGCCTCTCCAGTCATGCCCCACTTGAATGGCTAAGCTGTACCTCGGGTCACCCCGGATGCGTGGCAGATACTTACTGCTGAAAGGGGATAAAATGTTGCTTTTCTTCATCATCCACCTTCCCATGTACAATATCACTAATATCCATCACTAGGAGAGAGACAAATGTCATTAGCAACACTAATGGCTTCCTTCATGCCTCCCTGAGCTGTATAGAAGAGGATGGTATCAGCAAACACAGAATGCCACAAGAAGAAAGGGACCAGGGACCAAGCAACCACTTACTATACCACGCCCAGCAGGGCAACAAGCCAAGAAAGGCTCAGATTTTCTATATCCAACCCTGCAGGACACACCTTCAAAACTCTGCAAGACTCAGTTGCTGTGTTCCTGGAAAACTTAGACATCATCATCATCATTACAATTATTATGATGATTATTGATAAGCCTTTACTGAAAGCCAATGAGAATTAATATTTCTAGCAGGTCTGTCAGAAGATTTAAAGGTCTGGAGAGAAACTCAGGATTTGAAGTGGCCACCTGTGTCTTTGATTTGATATCTACACCAGCTTTAAGAGTATCATAGAACAGACTACCAGCAATTGCCCCCCTCCCCCAACAGACCCACATCCCCGGGAGTGTACTTCAGTAAAGCCAGGCTGTAAGCCTTCACTTTCTCATTTATACAGCTGTGAGGAGCCCCACCTTAAAGAATGGGAAGGGTTAACTTGCTCTTGGTCACAAGTCTTGGTTTTTTTTGTTGTTGTTGTTATCTGTGTTTATTTGCTCTGTTTGTTTTGTTTTGGACCAGCTGGACTTAACCTAGGGCCTAGCACATGCCAGGAAAGCAAGGTACTACCAAGCCCACATCCACACAATTAGTTTTAAGTTTTTAGCAAAACCAGGGCATGAATTAACAATGAGCACTTTAAATCACATAACCATTATGCCCAGCTACAGAGAGGATTAACAAGCAAGCTGCAAAGCAGCTGGCTGATATGAGGCAAGGCCCTGGTAAGAGGGAAAACCATGGTTAATGAATTACAGTCTGGCTGTAAAACACATTAGCAATCCATTTCTCCACATCCCAGATAGTTTGTCTGTAGACAAAAGGAGTGAGGACTGAGAAACACAGTAATGTCCAAAAGAACTCCAAACAATACAGTACACCAGGCCAGGGAATAGTGCTGCCTGGAAGGGGCACACAGTAGGGCATCACATGCAGCTTGCTGTTACCCCTAATAGGACCTGATAAAAAACTGTATCAAAAATGCTGAGAAACCTATTTCTTAGGGTTTCATCATCTCGTGACATGTAACTTTCGTTAATGATCATCATCAGGGTTAAGAACGAATTAGAATTCGTCTTCTCTGCATTCACTACCCAGATACACACAACTCCCCCACTCCCCTGCACGCATACATATACTAACACAGAAAAGGAGAAGGAAGCCTCAACATACATATGCTAACACAGAGAAGAAGACAAAAGCCTCAAGTTTAAGTGTTCGTTTCTTTGGCCTGTTACAAATGGCAGTGACTTCTAATACATCTTTCTTGTGCAGACAAATAAATCTATTGCCATTGCCACGTAGACAGCTAAGTAGACCTGGCTGGGTTCCTTGTATCTTTTGAGATCCTACTTGAATATTTGATAAAGGAGCAATGCTGAGCAAGGTGGGACAGCACTTACCCAGAAGCTTAATACTTGAAAAGCTGGGACAGGAGCATCTCTGTAAGTTCCAAGCCAGCCTGGGCTACAGACTGAAACTGTGTCTCAAAAAGGCAGTAAGAAGCAATGCTGCTTCCCTAGACACCCCTTGAGCAGCAGGTTTCATGGGGACAGTCCCAAAGACATGGCACATGGTCATGTGGGACAGGAGGGCCACCTCCTTATCCACAGAAGCCTCAGGGTTGACTGAAGAACATGGGGTATCTGGCCCTGGTCCCAGGAGCGAATTTTTGACATTTCATTGGTGACTTTCAAAAAGCATTACTAATTCAAATCCTAATAAAAGACCAAATATCTGTTCTTGAAATTTAAGAGGCTACAAAGATAGAGGTATATATGCTCAGCCCAGGGAGTGGCACTATTAGAAGATGTGGCCCTGTTGGAATAGGTGTGGCCTTGTGGGAGTAGGTGTGTCACTGTGGGCGTGGGCTTGAAGACCCTCATCCTAGCTGCCTGGAAGTGAGTATTCTGCTAGAAGCCTTCAGATGAAGATGTAGAACTCTCAGCTTCTCCTGTACCATGCCTGCCTGGATTGAAGATCCAGATCCTAGCGGATCTTGCCCCCAAATCCCTTAATCTGTTATCTCCTAGAACACAGGATTCAGTTTCATTTCACTTCCTGGTGCCCCTTTAATACTTGAAACACATATTTTATATTTTTCCTTTTTAAGCTTGGTAAACTTATTCAAAACATTCTACATGAGCCTTAAAGAGAATAAAGTCTCTGGTGGGCTTTTTTGAGAGTTCCTTTGTCAGTGCAATTAATCTAAGTCTGTTCACCTCAGCCTCAGGCAAATTCTTTAGACAAGGGCAAAAAGTAGCCACATTCTTCAACAAAATACCACAAAAACAGTTTCTAGGCCACATATTGATATTCTCCACTGAAACCTCTTAGGCCAGGTCTGCACAGTTCAAATCACTCTCAGTAACAAAGTCTTCCATATTCCAACCAGGATAGCCCATTAAGCCCCAGTTAAAGCATTCCACTGCTTTTCAAATCCAAAGTTCCCAAATCCACATTCTTCCAAACAAAAGCATGGTCAGGCCTATCACAGCAATACGCCAGTCCCTGGTATCAACTTCTGTCATAGTTAGGGTTTTACTGCTGTAAACAGACACCATGACCAAGGCAATTCATTTAATTGGAGCTGGTTTACAGGTTCAGAGGTTCAGTCCATTATCATTAAGGCACGAACATGGCAGCATCCAGGCAGGCATGGTACAGGAGATGCTGAGAGTTCTACATCTTCATAATAAGGCTGCAAGCAGAATACTGGCTTCCAAGCAGCTAGGATGAGGGTCTTAAAGCCCACACCCACAGGGACACACCTACTCCAACAGGGCCACATCTTCTAATAGTGCCACTCCCGACAATATACAAACCATCACAAGGACTTCTTGGGACATCCTGAGGACTAATTGAAGCTAAGGATTCTCTTTGAAGGCCCTTAGTGATACAAAGTCACCTTTGAGAAAGGAGTCTCCTAAGCATGGAAAACACTTTGCAGTGAGTCAGAGTGCATCAGCAGAGCACCTGCTAGCAAGCAGTCCTACTATGTGTGAAACGTGGTACTGGGCACAAAAGGGAAACACAATCAGTGGCTACACAAGGACATAAGAGTCAAGGCAAGAGAACTGGTCATCCTGGGGCATGAATGGTGTGTGCCTAAGACTAACCACAACAACATGAGCCATTGCTTCCCATCTTTAGGGGCTGCCCTGTTATCTCTGTCTGCCTCCAGCCAGTCAGCCACCTTCTTTTCTCCATCTCTTTTCATTGCTATAAGTGGGGCAAAATATACATTGCATAGAAACTGCCGTCTTAGCCACCGTTAAGTGGTTAAGTGGAAGTAAGTACACTAACCTTATGGAACCATCACCGGCATCCACCACAAGAACTCTCATTTTCTCAGAGGGAACCCTATCCTCAAAAAGCAATTTGCCTCTCTCGTCAAGCCCTGCCAGTCCTATTCAACAGCTTCTGAACCTGACTCTTCTAAGCACCTCATATAAATGAATCCTGCAGCGGTGAGTTTTGTGTCTGTGTGTGTGTGTGTGTGTGTGTGTGTGTGTGTATGGCTTATTGTACTTAGCTCAATGTTCTCAACATTCAGTAATACTGTGGCGTGAGTCAGAAATTCCTTCCCTATTAAGGCAGAATAGAACCTCCTTTCAATAGCTATGCCATATTTATTTATCCATTCATCTACTGATGTATACTCGAGCACATAGTCCCCTTCGGCTCTTGTGAATAATTCCACTGTGAAGGTGGTGTTTTTTTAAGACCTTGCCTTTCAGTTCTTTTGGGAATATACCTAAAATGGGATTTCTCTCGAATATGAGATCAGATGATGGGTCTACATTTAGGTCTTTTAGAAACTGCAGAGAAGGGCGTCCCTAGAAGCGATACCATATTCCTTGGACTCTAGGCTTTCATCATACCTGCTACTCCAAAGGGCCTCCGGAGCCCACAGGTGTGCTTCTTGCCCTCCTTCAGCTCCATGCGGCCCACCCGGACAATCTGGCACACGAGGCTGATGCGTGGCCGGATGAGGTCTGTGCTGCTGAGGTCCTGCAAGCAGAGAACACATGAGAGGCTGGCTGCCCTGTCCTGCCTGGAGCGCACTACCCCATGCCAAACCACCACAATAATGCCTCTCTTTCTGCCCATCTAAGAATTACAGAGAACAGGGAAAATTACTCTCTAATTATTTATAAAACAGTCTTCTTTTCTTCCCTGGTTCCAACTTAGCATTTTAAGATTACATCAGACTTAGTCTAACACCTCTAGGTAGAGAGGTAGGGAGGAGGGCAAGGGGTTATTAACCAAGATGCTCTCTGATGTGTTGGGTCCTTCTGCTTCACATCTTAGTAGAAGACACATCTCAGGGTCAAGTGACATAGAAACTTGCACGATGCTGATGTTCACTGGGCATCCACAGAAGCCTGAAAGGGCTCAGGGTGGCCTTGATCTTGCTAAGTAACTGAGGTTGACCTTGAACTTGCTGCCTTGACAGATCTTGATGCCTTCTCCTCTGTCCTCCTGGGATTACAGGTATCCACCATCCCCCACTCTTCACCCTCAGCTCATCTTCTAAACAATCCCAGAGTCAAGTGTATCCCAGTATGGTTTATGAGGTTCCTTACAGGCCTCCTGAGAGGCCCTTTCCATGAACACTGAATAGCAACAGGGGAGTGTGTGTGTGTGTGTGTGTGTGTGTATGTGTGTGTGTGTAATTGTTCCTATTTGGAGCTGAGGCTCCTGTGTGTGTTCTTAAGGAGGGGCAAATGAGCCAGAAATGAGCTCATATATCTCATTTAGTTAACATCAAAAATAACTTCATTATATCTCAGAACCCTTCAAGGCAACAGCAGCCCCAGCCTTACTGAATCAAAAGCCACTTTTCAAATAATCATTCCAAATCTACGCCCTGTAATTTGCTAGAGACACATCACTGAGACAGCAATATACACCAGCAATCACCTGCCCTGAATCTCTGCTTGAGGTTCTGCAAACCTTCCATTAATAGAAGACAAAGTCACTGGGTGGCCGGTTCTAGAAACCGTAGCGTATTGATATCATTAAATAATACATAGTCGTTTATAAACGAGTCCTGAAGACTATTTAATGACCAAGGAAATGGCCACCACATTTTATTTAATTGAAAAGGCTAGACATGAAATTTACATACTAGATGACCCTCTGGCTGACTGGAGAGAGGGTGTTGGGGGCGGGGGTGGGGGAGGAGGAAAGGAAAAAGCAACTGCAGCTGTGGTAAGTTAAGGCTGATTAAAACGATAAACCAAAGATTTAACCATGCCTGTAAGAACCAGCCACGTGGTCTGACAAACACCATTATTACAGGGAAATCCTTACTTTGTTTCAAAACTGAACAAATACTAAAGTCTTGGGGGGGGGAGGGGGGACATCTATGTCTGCATTTGCAGAGGGTAGAGCCAGGAATGGCTCTGTGTAGGGACAGAGAAGCCTGTGTGTGTCCTGGAGCTGGGAGGCTGACAGAGGGGGGGGCATAGTTAGGTGTCACTAGAGCTTGGGTTTGGGGCTTTCCTTGTCTTAGACTCGGGATAGAGCAGGAAATGAAGCACTTGTGTGGACTGGTAGGAGATGGAGCTCTCTCACTAAAGGAGCTAGGGACCTAGACGTCAAGGTTTCCCAGGTCCCCTGGTGGCCCCAGAGTGTGTCCTTAAAAAGAAAAGTGGGAGAAGCTCAGAAAGTTCAAATATGAGGAAGACAGTTGCCAGGTCCAAACTACAGCCCCATACACTGCCATGCTCCTGAGCTGCAGGTTGCAGCACCCGGCAGGGAAGGGACTGGGTCACATTCACCCTCACTGTGACCTTGGTTTGAAAGCTCTTCTTCCAGTTAGGAATTAGCATAGCTGATGCTCTACAACTTGTCTTACTCAAACGTCTTCTATTTATGTGTTTTGGAGTGCTGGGCACTGAACCTTCGGCCCAGTGCTTACCAAGGAAGTGCCCGTACCACAGTTCTCCATGCCCAGCACTTAACTTAATCAATCTATTTAAAGCACAAGCTTCAAGGCTGGGGAGATGGCTCAGTGTATAAAGTATTTATTTGCCATGAAAGCATGAGAAACTGAGCCCAGGTCCTCAGAACTCCTGTAAAGCCGGGTACTACAGCACACACACCTGCAACCCTCACATTCTCAGGTAAGATGGGAGACAGACACAGGAGACTCTTCAGAACGGCCTTGCATACGCAATGATAAACAGCAACGAGACCCTCATCTTAAAGCAATGTGGGAGGTGAGGACAGTAAAAAAACACCCAAGGCTGTCCCCTAGTCTCTGCACATGAACTATGACACCTGGGAACAACACAGATACAAAAAGCTAAATCCACATATATGCATGTAGCCACAATTAAGGAGGGGGAAAAAGAGGCTGTGAATTTTAAAGAGAGCAAGGAGAGGTTATATGGGAGGGCCACGAAAGAGCAAAGACAAGGGAAGAATAACGTAATTACATTAATCTCAAAAATAAAATAGACAATAAGAAGAGGAAACCATTATCATTATAATAAAATCAATAAATAACTAACTGCAATAAAATTGAGAACAAAAATGAAATAAATAAACGTACAGCTAAAGCGCAGCCTCCCTGCACAAAGCTCTGGCAAAGCCCCTGGTAGCACGTCAGGATTGTCCATGTCGTTCATATTTACTGGCTTGTGTCATTATCGTTGACGGTTGTCTTTTCCACCAGCACAAACGCTGCTCAAGGACACAGTCCCTTTCCCTGTTTTGCTCACAAATGGTCAAGTGTGCACATCAGCATGTGGTACCTACTGTGTGTTCACTAAGTGACTAAATGACTGTGTTACCCCTACTCATTGGACAATGATGACTGTCCTTTCTGCCTTTATGTTTTCCATATATCTAGCACTGTATCCACTGTAAGAAAACATTGAAACAGAAAGTGAGGCCGGGCTGGTGAGATGACTCCATGGATAAAGCCACTTGCTGCCAAGGCTGAGGATCTGAGTTCTATCCCTGGATCCTCCCCAGTGGGGAAAGAACCTACTTCTGCAAATGGGCTTCTGACCGCCACAGCAACACGCCCACACACATGCGCATACAGAGACACAGAAAATAAACGAATGCAGAAACGTCTTATGAAGGAGGCAGGACTCACGGTGAACACTGCTTGCAGGTTATTCAGCTTCTCGATCTCCTTGGGCATCCCGTTACTGCCCCAGCGAATTAGGTAGTTCTCACTAGCAAGAAAAGAAAAGAAATGACTCTTAATCAGAGGCCATCTGGAACAGAGGCTGCTCACAGATACACTTGCAAGGGTCAAAACAAGGGACAGAAGTGTCCCACTGCAAGGCAGGACTGGGGAAGCATGCACACCTTCCCATGGGGCTTCTGCCTTTGGAAGAGTCCCTGCTATGGGGGACATCCTATACAGTGGCAGACACTGCTCACAGTGGCCCAGACATGGGATTTTATAAGATTCTTTTGTCTGGGGTCTTTGTCCTACCTCAACTTTCTTGTATACAAGCTCTGGCTTTGCTAAAGTGAGAGTTTAATTTTAGGGTCAGGCATGGTGGCTCTGAATGGCAATTTTAGCGTGCTGAAGGCTGACTGACATTATTTAAAGCTAGCCTGGGCTATAAAGTAAACTGACCAGTCTGAGATAGTCAGTGAAACCCTGTCTCAAGAGGCCACATTTACAAAACCTTAAATTGGTAAGTCACCCCCAATCCATCCTCCACCATCCACACGTTACCAGCTGAGCTATACCTAGCCCTAGTAACCACCTTTCACTGAAGCTAAACCCCCATTTCCTAAGTTGCTCCATAAAGAGCCATGCTGGGGCTCACCGATATCCTGACTCTTCCTTATAGTCTTGAAACTTTATGTCAACCTTTTTTTTTCCTGAGGAGTTTGGGGGCTCCTGGTTCAGACTTGAGCTGCAAGCAGAATTTTCAAACACACAGCCCCTAACTACCCAGCTGTCGCTGCTGAACCTGCAAAAGGGCATCATCAGTCATCCCCACAGCCCACAGCTGCCATGAGAGGTTACAGTGGGTATAGCACACTCCATGGGCTTGAACAAACATAGAACGATGGGCGGTCACCAATACAGTGTCCTACACTCAGCCGTGAAACCCCACTGTGTTCTTCTCATCTCTGTCCTTCCTCCTGTACGGTCTTCTGAATTCTTCATCCTTGTCCCTCTCCTAAGCAGTTTTATTCATTCCTTTATTGTTCTTCTTGTTTTGTTCGTTGAGACAGGGTTTCTCTGTGTAACCCTGGCTGTCCTCGAATTCACTCTGTAGACCAGGCTGGCTTTGAACTCAAGAGATCTGCCTGCCGCTGCCTTCTGAGTGCTGTGATTAAAGGTGTGCATCACCATGCTTGGCTATTTTATTCACTCTTAAAACTCTACAGATGTGGAATCTGAAGGTGCTCGGTGCCAGAGCCCATGTACAAAGCCTCCAGAGACCAAAGGACTTTATTTTCTATTGTTGGAAGTGACTATACCCACCCTCTACATCTCCCTGTCTCAAACCCAGTGAAGGGCTCCTAGATAGGGCTACGTAAAGACTGTACTTTGCAAGGCCAAGCACAGGTGACAAGGGTCTCCATTACCTGATGAAGGTGGACTGGTCTGGATCATACAGGGCTATGAACAGCTCCGCATCCTCCCCAATGTTACAGACAAAGTTCTTGAAGTTCACATAGAGCCCATAGGTGTGGACAGTACTGAAGATTGCCTGGCCTCTCAAGTCCAGGTTCTGCAAAATGCTCTGAGCCGGAAAACGAGAGAGAAGACTTCAGCAAATAAATGGGGGTGGAAAGTTGGCAAAGAAATCAACCTACAAACAAGGGACAGCTACAACCACCATGGAGAAACACTTGCTGAGAACTGAACAGATGAGGACCAATCATTCCTCAGTCCAACAAACACATCAGCAGCATCAGACAGGCCAAGTGGTCCTGTTCAGGGCCTTGAGGCCAGATAATTCAACAAATGCTTTCCAAGAGGCTAAAGAGATGGCTTGATCTACAAAGTGCTTGCAGTGGAAGAATGAGGACCCCATTCAGATCCCCAACAGTCATGTAAATCCCTACTGAGCAGAGCAGCCCCCCTGTCATTCCAGCCTATGGGATGTAGAGATGGAATCTTGGAACAAGCTGGTTAACTAGACTAACTGCCTTGGGAAGCTCTGGGCTCAAGTGAGAGACCCTGTCTCAGTACGGAAATGGAGTGTGATAGAGGAAGACACCCAATGCCAACATCTGGTCTCCACTTCCATTCACACATACATATTCATGTGGGCCCACACATGTGCAGACAGACATACCTACATGCACACAAACCATGTGCATACACTTGGAAAGCAAACATATGCTGTCTTCGGGTGATAACTCAGTTTTCAGCAGAATTGTGAAGCTTTTGTGTCCTACGATGGGACTCTGGAGGAAGCTTAAAAACACAAACACTTGACCCACTACCCAACTTTACAGGAAACAAAGGTTTCACAGAAGGCTTTGCCCTTGGGTGTGGTTGTCACATATTGTCATGACTGCACCCCTGAAAGCAAAAGCATCACAGAGACACATCTTTCTGCATCTAAACAGACAAAATGTCAACATGACAGGAGCGCAGTGGTCAGAGGATGCCGACCCATTTGTTCTTTTTCTGATTTTCTTTACCTTTCTAAGTTTTCTTTACTTTCCAAACTTCCCAAACATGATATTTAAAAAGTGTTTTATTTCGGAAATCATAATATTTATACCAAATACAGAGGGTTATAGTATAAAAAGTCCTTCCTTTTACCCAGTTCTCTTTCCCAGGGGCAGCTTTATTTATTTATTTATTTGTTTATTTATTTATTTATATCTATTTTATGTGTGTTATGAGTGTTTTGACTGCCTGTGCGTCTATGTACCATGTGCATGCCTGGTACCTCCTGAGGTCAGAGGAAGACACAGATCCCTTGGAACTGCAGTTATGACTAGCGGTGACGCATTATGTAGGTGCTGGGAATTGAACTCAGGTCCAGAGAAAAGTTTTAATGGCTAGTTCATTACCAGCCATTCCAGTTACTTTGTGTATAAGCAAGCACTGAAGTGTGTACACCCTTTTGAAGGCATTTTTAATACAAATACCATTTTACACAAATAGCTCTGCCATCTTTCTACACACACACATACTTTTGTTCACTTTCCAAAGGAGAAGACACACACTGGCCTCATTCTTTCTGCCCACTTTTAAACAAGGCCACACGTGATTCTTCTAGGCATTGCTATTCTTATTCTCTATTACTCATTTTTGGCATTAAAAACAAAAGCAAAGAATGAAGTCCTAGCAGCCTGCCCTGCAGCCTGGAGGAAGCATACCTTCTCCTCTTGGATCTTTTCCTCTATCCTTTTAGAAGCCACTTCATGGGCCCTGAATAGGGCGACAGTGCTGGTCTCATCTGGATCTAAAATGTTTCCATTGTCGTCCCGCACAACCAGATCCAGTCCAAGCATTCTGGAGAGAAAGGAGATGGTAAGTAGCTCTTCCCTCCACTGCTAGGCTCTTTATAGATGAACCTGTATCAGAAAGCCCAGGGGACCCAGGAGAAAAGGGCAGGGGCTGGGCACAGCCCAGGAGTTTCCTCCTTTCAACCTCTATTTCCTTTCTACATAGCAATCATGCTGTGTAGCTTAGTGGGCCACCTAGCCAAACCTGTGTGCAAGTGCCAAGGAAATCGGCCCAAAATAAGAACAGGAAAACTGGCATTGATTGTGACCAAAGCCCTCTTTGCAGTGATTCCCTGCCTGTCTCCTGTGGTCTGGCATGGCAATAACCACAGAGCCATGCACCATCCTTCAGAGGCCTCCCTTGGCACCCTTACTTAATACTGTCTGTAAACCCTGGTGGCTACCCGCTCAAAATCCATCTCTATGCTGGCTCTGCAGTCATTCATTCACGCTATAGTCTGAACCTGAGCTTCAATTGCCGCTCTCTTGGACCCCTTCACGTTACCGTAGGAACTTGATCAAGATAACGACAGTAAAGTAGCTATAGAACTTCACATACAGTAAGCACCAGTAAATGTTTGCTCCGACTGCAGAGAATGGTACGAGAAAACTGGCAAGGAGAGTTCTCAGGGCTGCATGGCAAGAGCAGAGACAACCACACCCTTCTCCAAAGGCGTTTGTGTCCAATGGGGACAGAAGTAGGAAGAGCTATGCTTAGTTCCAAGAAGTCAGAGGGACTGGTGAAACAAAAATATCTGCTCAGCCCTCAGCCTACATTCAAGGCACCTGCACAGAGCAGTTACTCAAGAGATAACAACCAGAGCTACCAAGTCCTCGGGAAGAAAGCAAAGATGCCTCAATTCCCTCCACCCTGTTCTACAGCAACTCTGGATGAGAGATCTGCACTGGCAGCTTCCTTCCCAGGGCAGCCAGACCCACAGGCCACCCAGACCTGTGAGAGACAGCATGCTGGCAGAGCTGGGTCACGGATGTACTGATAGAACGCCTCAGTTTCCTGAGCTGCGCCCAAGGACAGCTGTGGGGAAGGCTGGCATGTTTGCCATGTGAAGACATTAACATGTTATGCCAGGCCTTGGGGGACCTCCAGGACAATGTTACTGTGTCAAGATCATAAAAGGACAGAGCCTCGTCCTACCTCAGCTGGCTTTACAAAAAGTCCCAAGACCCTGCATGAGAAGCTGTGTACCTGCAGCAGTTACCGTCATCCAGTGTCTACATCATTTACTTTTCTTGCTTTTATGAAACAAACGACAAAAAAAAAAAAAACCAAACAAACAAACAAAAAACTGACAAAAACAACTTAAGGGAAGAAAACCTTATTCTGGTTCACAGCTCAAGGAATGGAAGAGCGGAGGGCCTGAGATAGCCCATCACAGGGTCTGAGATAGCCCATCACAGTAAATCTTCACTTAGAACCAGGCATATGATGGTACTTAGCAGCTAGGTCTTCTTCAGCCCCAGACTCCACAGAGTGATCCTGCCTCCCATTCAAGGTGGCCCTCCTCTCCTCAGTTAATCTAATCTAGAAACCCCCTCACAGACATGCCCAGTAGTTTATCTCCTAGAGGATTTCACATCCACTCTAGGAGACATCAACATTAACCATCACGGAGGTCAACAGGGTAGAGGATCCACACCTCAGCTGAAAGAGAGTCAGACCCAGAGCCAGGGAGCCAGGGCCTGTGCTCAAGTTAATGGTTTCTCATTGCCTTTGTGGGCTGGAGGGATGGCTTACCATATCAGGGAATCTGAACTGTCCCATTGCCAAGAATGGGCCCAATGCCAGTTAGGAGAGGATGGGGCAAAAGAAAATGGTGTCTGACGGCAAAAATCCATCACTGGAATAAAAACGTAGTCTCAGACATCTGAAAGGACCATCCCTATGTGCCTGATCACTCCTGACTTCTCTGCCAATGGAGAAGCTTGGGCAGAAAACCCATTTTCCCTATTCTTGTGTCAGTCAATGGGATCAGAGGACCAACATGGCACCTGACCTAAGAAGGGAACTGTGATAATTTTAATGAAATTGTGTATTTTCTAAGATACAAAGACAGTAAGTAGTAAGCATTGTTATTTGTCAACTCTAAGATCAAACATTTGCTGTGAGAATAGGGGGCTGCAGAGACATGGGGAAGACAGGGAAACACCCCTACATGATCATGTGACTGAACACTTGTAGATGGTGGCACTGTTTCTGAGAGCTTGCGAAAGCTTCAGGATGTAGTTTAGCTGATAAACATGGGCTAGTTAGTAGGGATGGGCCTCTGATTCTAGTCTGGTGCACTCTGCTTTCCTGCGTGCTGGGTAAAGGAGCTCCATCATAGCATCCTGCCACCATCTCATGGGCAGGAACTGCTCTGCAATGCCGTCCCCATTGCGACAAACTCTATTCTCTAGCCAAAGTAAATCATTCCTCCCTCTAGCTGCTTCTTCTATCCAGTACTTGGCCACATACAAGAAGGACCTTGGACTCCCCAAGAGTCACTGATACAGGGAAGGAAGTAGTTAATTGACATAGTTGTATAGGAAGAATAATCTCTAATTTCCTGCTGCACGGTAGCATAACTGTGGTTGGCAAAAATTAACTTTATATGTAAAAATATCTAGTAAAGATGATTTAAATGCGCTTAACATAAGAAATGAAGATTGCCTAAGTGATGTGAATGCTATTGAGCCTCATTAATCATCCTTACATATAAGTGCTATATGCATGTGCCCTGTAAATTATGTATAATGTGTAAGAACTTCATTTATTTTCTGTCTTGATTTTTAGACAGAGTCTCATATAGCCAACTATCCTGGCCTTGAACTTACTATGAAGTCATACATCCTTAACCAGAACTTCTGATCCTCCTGCCTCTATCTGTAAAGTCCTGGGATCAGAGCTCCCACACCAATTTATATAGTGCTGGGCTTTGTGCAAGCTCAGCAAATACTCCACCAACTGGTCTACCTCCTCAACCCTCCATTTGAAACCATTTAAAGGATTTTCTTTTGAAGTTTCTGTGAATACTATCTAGTGTGAAGGTGCCAGTCATTCTCCACATCCTCAGTGCAAGATGGTCTTGGATTACCTGTTCCCATGATCGATTTTGGCTGTGACCTTCTTCTTCAGCTCTGCAAGTTCATCCTTGGGAAGTGTCCCAGATAGGATCTGGGAACGCCACTCGATCAGACTGTATGTCATTTGCTGCAGCTGGCGGAATAGTGTGACCTTGTTGTTCTAAAATGGCAAAGGGGAGAAAAAAAGGACAGAGAGAACCATAAAGATGCAATGAAGAGAAGGCATCTATCTTCACACACTCTGTCTACAGGGAGCTCCTTACTCGTGAGGTCACGCACAGTAAGCTGCACACTTGAGGCACATTTTCATGCTGATAAGCTTTTCTAAGCTATTCCTAATTTATCCCAGACACAACTCTAAAAATGGGTAAAGAGTTACAGATGGACCCTAAATTATAATAAACCCATGGAATCATGAACAAGTCCTAACATCCTGACCATATCCCTTCCTCTGTTTAAAGCCCTTTAGACATTCCCACCATAAGAGGGGTCCATGGTAAGTCCTTTAGTGGCTGGTCTGAACCACGCTCCCACCTATATATTTCACGTCACTGTTCATCACAGAATCGCTATGCTTCCTTCATGCCCAACAGCGGTCACTCCTTCAAGAGTTCCAGAGCCTATCATGGTTTCCTCCCCACACAGCCGCACTGCCCTCCTCCTTTCAAACCTCTTTTGTGTGTACACGTTCATATGTGGGGGTGTATGTACACATGTGTGTGTATACACAAGTGGGGTCAACATCAGAGATCTCTCATATTTGCTTTTCACCTGTTTGTTTGAAACAGAGTCTCTGGCTGAGCCTGGAACTCAGTGATTTAGGTAGACTGGCTGGTCCACAAGCCCTAGGGATCTGCTGGTCTCCACCTCCCTGCTGTTTACCATCATGTCCAGCTTTTATGTGGCTGGCTGCAATCTGAAATCAGGTCCTCTACTTGCAGGGCAGGCACTTTATCCACTGCACCATCTCCTCAGCCTTACCAGGTTACCTAATTCTAACTGCAGTCTCAACTGAGAAGACTTAGCCTGTGAGTTTGCCATGCCCTCCGCTGATTGGAATTTATAACCCACACCAGCGTTCAGAACCCTGGAAGACTGCCCTGGCTAGCTCTCTCCCGGCCAGCTTTCTCATTCCTTTTGTGTCTGTGCCTGCAAAAGACACTGGAGGGTGAATTGCAAATGGAGAAATAACTAATTCAGAGATATGGAATATTGGAAAATATAACTTTAAATTTTATTTTATTTTAATCTCTATTCCTGTCAGCAGATGGACACTGAACTGTTACTCTGGGCATTACTAGTAACTCAATGAACTGAACTAAAGCAAAGTTACAACCAAATTATCATTTGTAGCTCAATCATTTATTTATTTATTTATTTACTTATTTGGTTTCTGAGACAGGGTTTCTCTGTGTATCTCTGGCTGTCCTGGAACTCGCTCTGTAGACCAGACTGGCCTCGAACTCAGAAATCCGCCTGCCTCTGCCTCCCAAGTGCTGGGATTAAAGGCGTGCGCCACCACTGCCCGGCTGTAGCTCAATCATTTTGAGAGTCAAATGCTTGATGTCTGAGCCCTCACCACCTCTGTTCTAAATGGTTAACTCGATCATTATGTACTCTTAAACCCATCAGCCAGTGAGAATGAGCTGGAAATACAGTTCTTGTCCTGGACAGTCCAGCATTCTAGACGGGGAGGAAAGGAGTAAGCGGACACACGAAAGTATCCGTTTATCATGTACTATGTTACTGTTTTCCCTAGCAGCACTAGAATTGAACTTGGGGCCTAGAAAAGTACTCTTAGTGCTGAGCTAGCTACAGCCATGCTTATGCAATTATATCTATACACACAAGATAACCTCAGATCATGAAAAGTAAGAAAGAGGAAATAATTGAAAGACAAAATTGAACAAACTAGATACAGTGATGCACACCTTTAACCCCAGCACTTGGGAAATGGAAGAGAGAATAACTCTTGTGAGTTCAAGGCCAGGCTCGACTACACAGGGAGACCCTGTTTCTAAAGACAAAGTGCAATATATACACATGATGGAGGGGGACATCTTAGACAACCAGGAAAAGTATACATATATGAAATGAATCAAATAAAAATGTGTACAGTACTGCTCATTACTTATGGCCTGGGATGCTAATGTTTCCTTGTTTGTAGGTAAAAGTCATGATACTGTTATAGGACTTCTGAGGTTCATTTACAACTCACTGGTTGTGTGTCAACTATTTAAGCGCTCAATAAATGTCTAAGCCATTACAACCTTGGTTCTACTGCTCCTTTAGATAGAGAAGACATAGGCAGGCAGACAGACAGACAGACAGACAGACAAGAGAGGTGAAAGAGCAAGGGTATGTTCTAATGGCTGCCACTGTTTCCCTCTGGTTGGTCGTCTCTAACAACTCCAGGAACAGACAACAGGCAAAGACAACAACCAGAACAGAGCTGAAACCATCCAAGGTATTCCTGAACAAAGCATAGGTCTAGAGGGAAGAGGCCAGAGCCTATGGGTGTGGCAGCAAGGATAAGATTAGTAACTTTTGATAGAAATTCTAAACAAATTCAAAGTTCTCGGGAACACAAAGGAGAGGGAAGAGGTGCCCATTCCTCAGAGTTCTCCAGGGGCTGTATTTACACTGCGGGTCTGCAGCGCAAGTCAAGAGGCAATTCCTGTTCCAAACCAGGAAGATATTTACACCTCTGTGCAATCTCCAGAGCCAGGCCTTAGGAAAGCACAAAGAAATATTTAAAGATCGTGTATTCAATCAGCTAGGTAAAACCTCTGCCTTTCTAGTTCAACTCTGCATAGAATGTCCCCATTCCATTGTCTTATAAACTGAGGAGGGGAGGGGAAGGGATTAAATCTACAGACTTTGCCTTTCAGAACTGCTAGACAGTAAAGAGATATTTTTTCCTTTCCTATGACTCCTCTACTCCTGTAGTTTTTAGCATCTTCTGGCTATAATTAAGGTATTAATTTCCATACTCTGAAACAAGAAAGGGTTCAAGGGGCCCAGGGAATCCTTAGCATGAGGTGGTGCTTTGTTTGGGGTCCATGTTCACAAGTTCTTGGTCTCAATTATATCAGACATTATCCGAGGCAATTTAATTACTGCCTGTCCATATCAGCCTTGTTCGACAAGTCCTTCCCCCAAAGAAGGATGAAGACAGCCATTATTCTCCTGCTCGCGGTGCCAAGTTCATTCTCAATAGACAAGCTGGAACAGGCCAAAGGCAGTGAGCTCCCCCACTTACTTCAAGGAGGTGGGCTTTGTTCTGACTGCTCTGAGCTAAACTGTCTACATCCTAGATGCCTCTCTCAACTCCTCTGCCACCTCATGCATTTTGGGGACTAAGCATGTGAGCGCAAAGGAAGATCCAGCACTCCCAAGTAGAGTGGGTCTGTTATATTCTTCTGTGCCTCTCCAGTTGCCCTCTTCAGTGGTTTGCATTATAGCTTGTTTTCCCCAAGGGGTCCAGTGCTGGAGGCATGGTCTGCAGAACCATGAAGTCAGCAACTTTATGAGTGGCTCAGGAGGAGATAATTAAACCACAGAGGATGTGGCCCAGTGAAGGGGATTGAAGTTGACCTCCTGGACTAAGCTAATTCATTTTCTAAAAAACAAAACAAAACAAAGCAAAACACCCAATTTATTCTTTGATACCTTCATACACATATACGGTACATCTCAACATTTCTCCAGTCCCCTTCGCACCTTCATGATTTTTGGTGATTTGTAAACCCACCTAGTCTAGGTAACACAGCTTGCTGAGCAGTGCTCTTGGCTTGATCTTGTATAGGTTTGAGACAAGTAGCCACAGCTGCTGTGAGTCCATGAGTGCCATAGCACATCCAGAAGAGGGCATTTCAAATACTCCTCTCTACCATTCTTAGATTCTCTCTGCCCCCTTTAACAAGATGATATTCCCTGATCATTGATGGCAATGGGAGTAGGGGGCGGGTGTGTGTGTGTGATATAGTATAGATAAGAGTATAGGACAGTATAAACTTATAGACAGATATAAATCTATACTAAATATAGATGTCTCATTTAGGCTGAGCTCTCAATGGCCGCCTACTCTCGGCTCTTTGACTAATTAACGACTACTGCAGACGGCAGCTCTCTAGCTAAGGCGGGGAACTGTATGCTCACTCTCAATAGAGCTGTTAGGAGAGACTGCGGACCTGGACCCCTAATCACTCCTGCCTCACCCTGGGAGGGACCCTCCTTGCACACAATCCTGTCATGAAGTAGTAGTCTTCCTTATATGACTGGGCAACAGGGATAAACAGATCCAGCTGTCTGATCCTGAACATTTGGTTTCCAAAGCTGGGAGCAAAGCAAACCTTTCCTCTTTATGCAGCAACTGAGTTCAAGTGTTTTGTGCTAGGAGCAGGAAATGGACTAAAAGACCCTCCTTCCTGGCCTCTGGTTCCTACAGCCTACATAGCCCAGGCCTGCCCTTTGCAGACCTTTCCTCCACTATCTCTAGTCTTCCTTTCACCAGGTTAGTCTTTTCTGCATTATCAGCCATTGTCACATTAGATAACTTCTTTGACCTTCTCTGAAAAAGTCAGCACAATCCTGGGGTACAGTAGGAACCTGGGAACAAATCTGATGTTTGCTTAAATTTTTAAAAGAACAAACCTGGTTTGAATTTCAGTGAAGAACGGTTGGTCACCCCCACAGAACATACCCCAGATACTATTTTCTACCAGACGGTATTGATATCCCTTTATTTCACTTGGTGTATTTGTTATCCAGACGTTTATCTTTGTTTTCCTTCTTTGTTAAAATTTCTGGAGATTTAAAACAAAGTCACAAGAAAAGACAGCTTTGCCTCCCATAGTGACAGGAATGTAGAAGTCACCCAAGGAGTGTTTCAGAAATTTGGAGGCTGTTCAGATCATGACTTTGATTGATTGGGTGACAGGGGGGAAAGAAAAAGAAGGCGAAGGCTAAGGGGAAGGTGAAGGCGAAGGCAGAGGCGGAGGTGGGGGTGGAGAAGGAGGAGGAGGAGGAGGAGAAGGAGGAGAAGGAGGAGAAGGAGGAGGAGGAGAAGGAGGAGAAGGAGGAGGAGAAGGCGAAGGAGAAGGAGGAGGAGGAGAAGAAGGAGGAGGAGGAGAAAGCAAAGGAGAAGGAAGAGGAGGAGAAGAAGAAGGAGAAGGAGGAGGAGGAGGAGAAAGCAAAGGAGAAGGAGGAAGAAAAGAAGGAGGAGGAGGAGAAGGAGGAGGAGAAGAAGGAGGAGAAAGCAAAGGAGAAGGAGGAGGAGAAGAAGGAGGAGAAAGCAAAGGAGGAGGAGGAGGAGAAAGGAAAGGCAAAGGAGAAGGCGAAGGAGAAGGTGAAAGAAGAGGAGGAGAAGGAAGAGAAGAAGGAGGAGGAGGAGGAGGAGGAGAAAGAAGAGAAGGAGATAGAGATTGTGCTCACCTCTTCTTCCATGGTTTTTTATAATTTAGAAGGAAAAGGAGAACATATGGGAACTTGGCTTCTGTTTCTAATTCTATCATTAATTTGCTATGTGACTTTGGGCAAAGATCCCTGCCTAAAGACATCTTCCAGTCTATGACGGAGCTGTTCAACGCAATTAATCCTACAAAAAAACTTCCTGATTGGCTGCTTCTGGCTGTCTCAGTTCTTTGCCTTGTTCTGCATAGACTCAGTAGGAATTATACAAATGTTCCCTGAGGATGGAGCTCTACAATAATCTCAGAAAGTCTTCCCTGTAGCCGTTAACTCCTGGGTCCAGAATGGGTGACACCTGACAATCCAGCCACACTTCCTACTCATCCTTACTTCCTCTTCCAACCCCGGAAAAGCTCTGCCTGCCTGGCAAAGGCTTGATTTTTTTTTTTTTTTTTTAAGGAAGACATTCCAGCATCTCCATGTCACATCCTGTTTCTTGACAAAGCCATATGGAAGCAGGGCTTGTAATTCAGAGATCACACGTCCTGCCTGAAGAGGAAATCTGTTTCCAAAGGGAGGCCAGCTCAACTCTACTTTAAAGCGGGCTGTGGCAGCCCATGGATGACTGACGGCTCAGAGGCACCTTTCATCTACCTGGATATACAGCCAGCCATGGGTGTGGCGACAGGAAGAAAAAGTGACTCAATGTGCCCTATACCTTCCCTACCCCACCTCTCTATTCCACAGTCCCCTAACAGAGAGCAGGTACAAGGGTTTCTTTTGAAGCAACTTTGAAAAAGAAGATCAGTTTTTCTTGGGAATTAATGTTAATAATTAAACTCCCTGACTCCACAGTGCGTATTAGCCACCCTCATCCCCAGGCTCTTTCCTTTCTTCAGGAAGCAGGAGTATTCTCCAGCTCCAAAACTTATAGAAAGAATTGACTACCTCACAAAAACTTCACTGGACTCCTTCTCCAGCAGGAAGCGGGGAGAGGCAGGTGGATTTCTGAGTTTGAGGCCAGCCTGGTCTACAGAGTGAGTTCCAGGACAGCCAGGGCTACACAGAGAAACCCTGTCTCAAAAAAAAAAAACAAAAAACAAAAAAACAAAATAACAAAAAACAAACAACAACAACAACAAAAAACCAGAAAAACCAATATATATATAGATATATAGATAGATAGATAGATAGATAGATATAGATATAGATATAGATATAGATATAGATATAGATATAGTGTGTGTATATGTGTATGTATACACATACATTTATTATATATATACATGTATATATATGTGTATATATGTGTGTATATATGTATATATGTGTGTATATATGTATATATGTGTGTATGTGTATATATATACACATACAGTGAGGGAGGGAGCCCTCTAAGAACTGCTTGGTCTGTCCAGCCCCAGTGTCGAACTTCCTTGGCCAATCACCAGGTGACCTCCCTGATTAAGACCTGGAAACACCCAGTGACTAAGTGATCAAGGGGCAGTTCTGCAGGCAAAGCTTACCAGGGAACTGCTGTGAATGTGTACTCTACATACCGGAAATGTCTGTGCCTCCTGGACTTGAACATCAACCAAGAAGGCTTGTTATCTACAGTAGCTTGCTCCCCACGTGCTCAAGGCCACTCTGCCCAAGATGATTACAGGAGAGAAAGGCATCGAGCGGCCTTGGGTGCGTGTGGCACACAGAAAACAGCTCCCAGATTGCTGGCAGCCACAGCTGGGTGAGAGAAGACAGCTCTGAGTCAAGGTTGTCCAGTGGGAGGGCATCCCCCATGGCTGCTGCTTCCAGCTGGGGCAGTGTCAACCATCACAGGTCTCCACCAGGGAGGCCTTGACTGCTTATCTGCAAGCAGGACGATTTTGTAGCCACAGTTCCTGTCCATGCTCTCATAGCTTTGTGAAGCTAGGCTATGAAAATACATGCTCAGAACGAGACTCTGGATGTCTTGCTTAAGATCTCTGAGCTAGTTAGGGCAGGTCACGCAGAGGACATGCCCTTTCCCAGCTAGTAGGCCAGTATTTGGCTCATCTAGCTTGTTTCCTCCCATAGAATAAGGTCAACACCCACCAGAAAAGACAGCTGAAATAAAATCAGTAACAATACTCTCAGGAGAAAAGAGGTCCCATGAAGGAAGCTCTTGGAGACAGGCAGCTTCTTCTCTTTCCTCTCTGGATGAGGGATCTCCCCTCCTCAGTGTAGACAAGTCTCCCAGGCAAGCCTCCCCTCTCCTCAGGGTAGATAGTCTCCATTCCCATTGTGATATATTTCTGATAATTTTACTCTGTACCATTGCTAAAACCAGGAGAAAACCATCTTTAGTTTCTTGAATAATCCAGCAAGTTCATAGCTGGGCTTAAATCGATTGGTTGATTGCATTTATCCCTCTAGAAAACAGTCTCAAAATGTAAATTTACAATGAACTTGACAGAAAAGAACAGAACCAGGAAGCATATTTAGAGATATACAGTTTCTAGGGCACCCTACAGTCTTGTAGAAAAGCCTGTTCAAACTCTGTGAAAGGAATTCCTGCAGATATGATTTGGTGGTAGTGACCTTGCCTACTGTACACAGAAGCCTGGGTGTCATCTCTAGCTAGAATCAAGAACTAAAAAAAAGGGGGGGCTGGTGAGATGGCTCAGTGGATAAGAACACCCGACTGCTCTTCCAAAGGTCCGGAGTTCAAATCCCAGCAACCACATGGTGGCTCACAACCATCCGTAACGAGGTCTGACGCCCTCTTCTGGTGTGTCTGAAGACAGCAACAGTGTACTTACATATAATAAATAAATAAATCTTTAAAAAAAAAAAAAGAACTAAAAAAAAAACCTAATCTATGGGAAGAAAGATGTTAACGTGGTAATGTATGCCAACAAAGCCCAAATTTATGTTTATACAGATAAAGGAACACATGGGCCGAATCCAAAAACAAAATGGTAAGACGTCCATCCCGGAGGACAGATCTGGAAACTAGGGATTAAGATTAGAGGGTCTCTTTCCCTTTAAATACTTCCCAGTGAAACATGGGATTTGAAGTTTGCTACTTTACCACAGAAAGAAAATCAGAAATTCTGCCTGAGGTGAATGGCCCGTGCACTGGGGAAGGGGTTGGGGGCGTGGGGGAGGCTGGAGGTGATTAATAGCAAACCCATTCTCTGTGGACTCTCCCTTAGTGGATAAGCAGGCATCAAGCTCACAATCAGCCTTCAGCCCAGACAATGACAAAGCTCCACCCACTGTCAACACCTTTCACAGCCAATCAGTAGCAGCTATCAGGCGTTTGACAGTTATCTCCTCAGATGTCTAAGATGAAAAAAATGTGCTGTCTTCTGAGAGGGAATTAAAAAAAAAAAATCAATTCATTCACTAGGCTTTGCACTTAAAAATTCAATTCTGCTACTAAATTGAGGGAGGGGGAGGCTCACAAAGAAAATGCTCAAAAGTACTTATCAGTTCATCACACTGCGACTGCTGGGGGTAGGGCATAGACAGTACAAGTTCTCAGGACCTTTTTCCTCATTTCCTTACTCTCATGTGTGTGTGTGTGTGTTTATGTCTGTGTGCACATGTGTGTGTGTAGTTTGTATGTGCATGTTTGTCTGTGTGCACATGTGTGTGTATGTTTGTATGCACATGTGTGTGTGTTGTGTGTGTATTGTGTGTGTGACTGTCTGTCTGTCTGTCTGTCTGTCAGGGTAAGAACCGTGGACACACCAGGACAGGCACTCTACCATCGAGCTACACTCCTAGTCCCTTATCTTAGTTCTTTTCCTTAGAAAACTAGTCTTGATGACTTGTAGAAACAGAGAGGATATACAGAGGAAGATGAGCAATGATGTTGTCTATTAGAGAGAGTAAAGGCCTTTCTACATACCGTACTTACATATGGCACAAATAATAACAAAAACTCCTCCACAGTACAAGGGTGGGAACCACTAACCAATATTTTAAAGAACTCTTTACATAGAGATCTCTTAGGGATGGCACTGAAGTCTAAATATGAAAATTGTTTATGCTTCATCCTCTGCCTTCTACAACAGCCTAAAGATAATTTAAGGTGGCCTCCAGGTAGATTTTTATACAGACAGAAAGCTTCACAGATGAGATGAGAGTTAGGGTAGACCTTTCCACACATATTATCATGAATGTGTTCAAAACACTTTGGACTTTTGAGCATTCCGAGTGCTTGAATTTTAGATTGGGAATGCCTGTGGCTTGCCTGTGATACAGTTGGGGTCATGTGCTGGATAGCTGACTTCCAGTGCGGTAATGTTTAGAGTTGCTGGGATCCTAAGGAATGGAGACTGGCAAGCGAGTACTGGAAGCATCACCCACAGTAGCTATCATAAGAGGGTTCTCATGCAAACAATGAGGTGGCTTTCCACGCTCTGGTTTCCTGTCACACCATGTTGTCCTTTCACAGAAGCTCCTGCTACTGTTAGACAATCCACCACAAGGTAGCCATTGGAGTTAAGCCCACTTCTACGAGCCTCTAGGACTATGGTGTGGAGCTCTCTCTTTTCTTTGTAAGTCACCCCGCCCCCACCACACACACACACACACACACACACACACACACACACACACACCAGGTATTTCATTACAATATAAGAACACAGACCATGCAGAACATTCAGCCCACACTCACCTAATTCATTTCTCCACTCAACAACTTCCAGAAAGAACATTAAGGGACAAACCCATGCCCACGCCATTTCTCACCCATCAACCCTGCTATATCCACCACTCAGCAATCAATTAGCCAGAACTAGAGTGCTCTCGATGGAAGTACAAGTTGATCAATGGCGGCCACAGGGATGACAGCTGCATCCTTCCCCTCCCAGAGTGCGTGATTTAGGGGCTCAGAGTCAGTGCTCTCATCAACCAAGTCTGAAGAGATCAAAAGATCACCTTCAATATGGGCATCATGTCCCAAGGGCCAGACCACGCGTGCAGCAGCTAAGTGTTTGGGAGGTCAGGAAGAGAGAACATTAAGGGTGACTTGGTTGAGAAGACACATTTTGAAGCGGAAAGGACACAAACGAAGCTTTGAAGGGTGGGTAGGCATAAATACGGCATGCTTTCAACACAAAGGGCTCACGATTGCTAAGGCTATATGACTCATCCTGGAATACTCAGCCCCAGACTCTTACCGCTGATGCTGGAATGAGCTTGGTGACTGCCTCACTACACAGGAACAAGAATGGGGGTATCACTGTGACTTAGTAAGACTGACCACATAAAGAAAAAGTAATGGCTGCTGGGTGCAGCTCTCCAGCCCACAACCTCATGGACTCCTTCACATGTCTAATCAGAGAATATATTTTGCTCACCACATGATTTCCTGGTCACCCACAGAAGCCTGGAAGTCCCCTATCTAGGCGAGAGCCATGGGTGCTCACCAACAAGCTCTCCAGCGAAGCAACAGTAGAAAAGGGTCTCTGGCTTTCAGGATTAAGGATAGAGCTTTCTAGACAGAAGAGGCCACCACGCTAGCAACGAACTTTGAGCATCTTGTGCATTTGCCAAATAGCCATTTCTAGTCTGCTGATGCTAAATGCTGGGAGTCCCAGGCCCTGATCCTCTCATCACAGGGTGGGTGTGCTTAAAGAAAAGATGCCTCCTGGCTCCGTTTTAGACAAAGCTGAGTAGCTAACGTGACAGTGGTTTTCTTGGTGAGACACACAGTTTGTACATGTGTCTTCTGACCTCTCTCCCTCTTCCCATGAAGCAACTGGTATTCTACCATGAGCCTCCACATTAATATTCTTATGGCGTCCTAGCTATCCCACTCCCAGGTCTTCTCCTCTAAATACTACAAGTAGATTAAATTCCCACTCTTTTAAGATTTTTTCCCCCCCTGATTCTATTTATATGTTCACTTGGGGCAGGGCATGTATACCAGAATGTAGATGTGGGAGTCAGAGGACAACTTATGGAAGTTGGTTCCCTCCTTCCATCATGTGGGTCCAAAGGACCCAGCTCAGGTTTTTTTCCTTTTTGGGGTGGGGGTGGGGTGGGGTGGGGAGTGGGAGTTCAAGACAGGGTTTCTCCGTATAGCCCTGGCTATCCTGGAACTTTCTCTGTAGACCAGGCTGGCCTCGAACTCTGAAATCTGCCTGCCTCTGCCTCCCAAGTGCTGGGATTAAAGGCGTGTGCCACCACTGCTCTGCTAACTGCATGTTCTTTATAGCAATGTTGTGAGGCTTTGTGGTTTGAGGCACCCAAGAAGGCCTGGCCAAGTATTGGCAGCTGTAACTCACTATTGATCGCACTCAGTAAGACTAAATGAATGATCACTCTCACTTCCCTCCACAATTCCATCAAGGGGTCCAACTCTTGGGGAAATGAGAATCAGCTGGCTTCCAGCATGGTGGGAAGGTTCACTCAACTCAATGCAGAAGATGGCTCTGCATCCCAACAGTCAATCAGACTGAGCGTCCAGAAATGACACCCAAGGCCACCATCAGAGGAGCTCCAGGAAAAGCTTACCACATAGAGCTTGCGCCAGATGACGGCCCATTCTCGTAGCGTGTTTGTGAGCTCCTGAACCAGGGGCAACTCCCCGGGAATCACGGTCTCATGCTGCCTACAAGGAACCAAAAGGATGCACACTTTACTGCACAGGATAGGAGCTGCCTTTCCTGACCACCACACTCTTGACAATCCAATGCAGGAACACAGCAGCTGTGGTTGGAAAGAAACCAATCTGCCCCTGGAGGGGGGCATATACTTTAGAGAACTGGAACATAGGTAAACGTGAGCAAAAAAAGAAAAGCAAGGAACTGAAAACAGCATGGTCCACAAACTAAACTAAGTTTTTGCATGGCACAGGGTAAGCCCAGACTCTACTTTCTTGTGTTGATTCTCTCTGAAAGTGCCAGCGACCAAGCCAGGTTATTACCTGGTTCCATCTGGCAGCTGCTTCGTTTCGTGGAGAGGTTAGCGCCATATGACCTCACCCAGTCGCCTGAGGACTGGTCCATGCTCTCCTCTAGAAAGAACGAGGGTTTCTTCTCTCCTACTGCTCCCCAGCATGGCAATTGGAGACAAACCAATTTCCTCACTCACATTAGGCATAACTGTGTTTACTCACTTAAATCCCCCCATCGTGTTCCTACAATTATCAATAGGAGAAAGATAGCAAGGACATGCAGAGTACTCAGGTAGAGTAAGACAATATATTAACACAGATGTGACTCATGAAACATTTCTTACATGCTAACTATGGAAAACTACAAGTGGTCCCTGACTTAGGGGCCTCTGGTTTTGCAACCTGAGGATGGCTGTAATGGGGACACTCACTGGTATTGGCTTTTTACTTTCAGCATGGTGTTGAACCCACTACATGAGGTACGGGCTACTGTATCTTCCAATAGGCCTTGTGTTAGATGAATTCTGCACAACTGTCAGCTGATGCAAATGTTCTGAGCGGCCAGGCTAGGCTATGTTTCATAATTTAGGTGAAGTAAATGCATTTCTTGTTGTCCTTTCTTATTAGCATATATTATTGCACAGAATGGCAGGCTTTCTTGAAACACTGGCTTGTGAAACTTTCAACTCTGGAGAGTTTATAATGATGTAATCACAAGTTCAGGAACATCTGCATTTGCTGACTCAATACTTTGAACACAGTAAACTGGGCATCCTGCCTTTCACTGGCAGATCCAGTTAGAGCAGCACTACTTTGCCTTTACAAGTGACATTCCGTGGCTGCCCAGAAATGGCCCGCTGGGAAGAGGATTCCTCTGGGGGGGAGGGGGGGAAATATTCCAAGTGATGGGTCTACTGTGGAAGACCCATGAGAACTTGAGCACATCTCTACCTCTTGTCTTAAAATGTGTGTTGGAACTTCTCATCATGTCTCTCTAGTTCAGAGATTCCAGGATTTTGGGACAGCCTCCCTGGCACCAGCCATGGGATCGAGTTCTACTTTTAATTCTCTTCCTGTTTTGAGTGTCCTGCTTTCCTCAGGTGCCACAGAGTCCATGCTTTGCAGGACAAATGACACGGGCAAGAAATGAGTACTGAGACTGAATGGATGCTGTCTACACAGCATGTTCCCACACACTGCTTCCCTAGCGCCTCACGCCAAGTGCATCATCGGTGCACACCATCAGTGTCTTCCTATAGGGAGCTGTGAAAATCCTGAGGTGTACTTGCAACTACGATGTATTCGCGGTTCAGAGCTGAGGGAGGACAAACTGATGTTCCTCCTCCCCAGATGCCCACATGGATTCACATTCACAGACCCAGTGAGCAACCAGCAACTCCGAGAGGAAGTGAAAAGCCCTCAGAGTTCATCACTGTGCTTTACTGTCCTGGGGGAGGGTGTCAAGGAGGAACAAGGGAAGAGAAGGCAGAAGGAGGAGTTCAACGAGGCAAGTGAAACCAACGGGAGGAGAGAGACATCAATAGGTGAAGGACATTCTTCCGTGGCCACCTTACATCTCCATCACTTTAGTGGTCTTCCTGGATGGGAACTTACCCTCCATCTTCCACGGTTGCCTCTTTCAAATGGATGTATGTCTCAGGAAAAATGCCCTGTGGAGAGAGAACTCTTGTTATATGGACATTAAAAACACTCAAGGGCATGAATACTGCAAGGTGGGCTTTGAACACCTTGGCCAAAGGAAATTCCCTACTGAGTTGGCAGGGCCAACACTTATAATGACCAACGGAGTTCCAACGGAGGAAGGATGGAAAAGCTGAAACAGGGGAAATTAAGGGTTTGGTTTAGGATGCACAGGATGTTTTGAAAATAAAGAGTCAAAACGCCCCCATCAGCTGGGAGACCCAACAATGGCAAGGAGAGTAATACTGAGGACCTAGAATCTGTACAGAGCCTACGTGCGTGCCACAGTGCATCCATTAAGGGGCCTTGCGTCGTGAGACAAGCAGCTCATACTTAAGCTTCCTACACTAATACCCATCAGTGCCTCCACTGAAGACCAACCTCACATCACTTTTAGCCACCTGGCCATTTCATCATTGCATAGTCTCCGATGGTTCTCCACTTTATAACCCTAAAAGGCATTTCTATATCAGTACGATGACACTGCTCACTAGAGAGAGAGTGTACAAAAAAGTCCCAAGGGAAGAGCTGAAAACCACCGGGTGGGAACCAGAGAGCTGCCGGAAGGAAGAGATTTCTCAGTAGGCAGGAGCCATCCACGGGAGTTCTCTTGACTATCAAAAGTTCGTGTTTCATGGCGCAATACTCTCAAGAAGCCACGTGGGGACAGAGCCACTGGGTTTTGCTTTAGACTAGTTTACACGGCAGAGTAGGTGAACCAGCTGGCATCTTGGCTCAATTACTCCTAGCCTTTCTTATGGAAAGACTGGCATGCTCTCTGTGGACATTACATGCCAGGGATGGCTGACCACACAGGTAGTAGTGGAGGCAGCCCACAGTCCACAGTGCACCCTGTCATCCTTAGTAGGACAAGGAACCAGTGAACTCAGACAGCGGCTGCTTCGGTGGCCAGTTTCATGGGCTGTATTTGTCTATGTAATACTTTCTCCCTTTTCATCCTTTGCCAATCAAACAGTGAATGGCCAGACCAGTAGGGAATCAAGCTGATCTCAGCATGGTGATGACAAAGGGGATCCTGCATAAGGCCCCATTGCTTCAGCTAGACTGAGTGACACATTAGTGAGGAGGCACCCTTAACTCTCTCCATTGATGAGACCAACACCACACATAAGGTGACCTTGAGTTTCTCCAGGTGCACAGGATACAGAGGGACTGGGGAGTGACTAAGCAACAATCAAACCAACACAAATTCAATGTCACACTGAAGCCATGAGGCCACGGTTGATATCTGACAGAGGAACAGCTCTGATGGTGACAGGGAGGGAGTGAGAGTAACTAGGCGTCACCTTCACATATCAGACATTGTCACAAGGAGTTTGCATGTACTTGGCTGTATTTGTTTTGAAAATGCTCTGAGTCAATCCACACTGAACACTTGCCCATTGCCCTGCCCGTTTAATAAGTATCTGCCCAATTACAGAACTTTCATGTGTAATACCTCTATGTTTTTATTCTCAGCTTTCATATGTTTAATTGATGGCATTTAAATGTCTTCTTCTTATTGAAATTATCTGGAAGCAGTCATATTTTAATTTTTTTAAAAAAGCCCTTCATTGACACATAAAGAAATTAGATCTAGAGAGATGGGTTGCTTGGTAACCAGCGTGAGGACCTGAGTACCATCCCCGGCCTGCACATAAAGCTGCTCATGATGGTCAAGATGGTCATCTCTGAGCTAGGGATGCAGGGCTTGATGGCCAGCCAGCCTAGCTGAAGCAGTGAGTTCCAGGCTAGTGCGAGAACTTGTCTCAAAATATACCACGGTGGATGACATCTAAGGAATACATACTGGGGCCATACACTCTGTCTTCCACAGTTATACATTCGCACATGTGAATATAACGGTAAATTTTATGTTATCTAGCCTTTCACAATAGGAGAGTGAAGAATTCATAAGGAGAGAGGGGGTTCGGTAGGAGCAGTAAGTTTAAAGTAGTAATTATGGGCTAACAAGCTGGCTCAGTGGGTAAACGTGTTTTCTGCCAGGCCTGACACCGTGAGTTTGAACCCCGGGGCACACCTGATGGAAGGAGAGAATTGATTCCTCCAAGTTGTCCTGCAACCTCCACCTTCAGGCTGTGGCACATGAGCGCGCATGTGCACGTGCACACATGCACAGACACAAACATAAATGTGCTGTACGACATTGCCGAGGCTAGGCGTGTAGCTCTGGGACAAAACAGGAGTTTAAGATGTGGGTGGGAGGTTTTAACTGAACTTGCCTTGGTCTCCGAAGTAGCTGCGATGACGGGTGTGCACTGCTAGGCCCAGCTGTTCTGGACGGTTCCTATGATCTATCTTGAGTTTTCTGTTCACTTTTTTACATATTAAGAAAGGAAAGGGCTGAGAACTAAGTGAGTGGCCTGGGAATTATTTGTCTCTCTCAAACAAAGCCCTCCAATGTAATACTGCTAATCCAAAGGAAAAAAATCTGGCAAAACATCTGGCAAATCAAGAAGGTTTAAAAAAAAAAGCTGAATTCATAGTCTGGTGACTGGTCCCCGCTAAGCCCTGGGAGTCAGCCAAGCCAGGGGTACTCGGAAACATAAGCCAATGGTGACTTAGCCTGATGCTGACCACTGCAGACAATTTACTCAGGCATGAAGGCGTTGACATTCAGAGCTCACTCATTTTGTCATCCCTCTGTGCTGTTGTCTGCAGCATCATTGTGTCGTGGTGGCACCAGGCCATTTATCATCATCTGGTTTCTCTCCTAAGGCCAGAGCCAACCTGGGTCTCGCATTTCTGACATGCAGCCAGCCCGTCTCTCAGCTCTGCCTTACCTTTCTCAATGCAACAACCTACTCATGAGAATAAAATGATTCTATTTTATTTCAACCAGTTGTTTCTCCCCCATGGTATCCTGTCCATGCACCCACGATCCTGCCAGGATTAAGGATGACTTTCTTCGAGACTCCAGTCTTCAATTTGTAAAGCCACCAGTTTCCTTTTATCACGGCTCCAAATGACTAGGTTGGCTTACAAAGGACACCAATAATTTCCAGGAAAACAATGGGCCTTTCGATAGCTCTTTCCTTATGGCAGGAAAAGGAGGGACCAGCACGGGACAGCATTTCTTTTTTTTTTTTTTTTTTTTTTTTGGGTTTGGTTTTTCGAGACAGGGTTTCTCTGTGTAGCCCTGGCTGTTCTGGAACTCACTCTGTACACCAGGCTGGCCTCGGACTCAGAAATCCACTTGCCTCTGGCTCCCAAGTGCTGTGATTAAAGTCGTGCGCTACCATGCCCGGTGGGACAGCATTTCTATCAGGCTCATAATGAAGGGGTGTCACAAACCCAGCAAAATTCAAGGCTGATGCCTTTAACTCCATCTTTGTTTCTTGGATCTTCTCATGGAGAAATAATTTAGTTTAAAAAACAAATCAAAACTCATTAATGCAGAGCCAAGTTATTCATGTCTCTCTCCCTTGCCCCACCATGCTCGAGACAGTGTTTCTCTGTGTAGTCCTGGCTGTCCTGGAACTAGCTCTATAGACCAAGCTGGCCTCACAGAGATCTGCCTGCCTCTGCCTCCAGAATGCTGGGATTAAAGGTAATGCTGGGCCATTACACCTGGCCTCAGGTTTTTCTTCTTTAACAAAGGACAGAGGAGCTCTTAGTGAAATAGTTTTCTCCAGAAGGTGAAGTTTTTAAGCTTACAGGTTTTAAAGAACATTTTAATTAAGAACAAAACAAGCAAAAGTCCCAAGAATATGACAAACACACACATGGTTCAGGTGATGCTAACTGGATCATTTAGTATTCCAGTCAGACTCCTTGGAATGTAGTATTCGAATTAGTGGTGGTGGGCACCACTAGCTAGAGGGACCCAGACCTTAGGAAAGCACAGAATGCCTTAGAAGCCAAGGTCTTCCATGCTGGACAAATCCTTATGTAGGGTAAAGATCTTGAGACACTTTTTTAACAGTATCTCCTGGGTTTGGTGGTTGGTTCAGTTGTTGTTGTTATTGTGTTGTTGGTGGTGTTGTTAAGATCAAACTCAAGGCCTCTTGCATGCTAGTGTCTGCCGTTCAAATACTTCGGAGCTAAGATACCACTAAGTTACTCAGACTGGCCTCGAAATTGCCTCAGTCTCCTAAGTAGCTGGGATGACAGGTGTGCCCCTCCAGACACCCCCCCCCCGCTCCCCCCCCCCCAAGTTGTCCTTGATGTCTCTTAGGATTGTCTGAAAAAGTTCTCTGTTCACTTTTTTTTTTTTTTTTGCATATTAAATTTAAAAAGGAAAGGTCTGAGGGTGAAGTGACCTGGGTGGTCTTTGTCTCTCACAAACTCAGAGCAAAAAGTTGTTAACTTGTGGGGGTTGGGGGCGGGGCACAGAACTCTGGTGGAGGCCCAGGACAACCTTCAGCCCTTTGTTCTCTCCTCCCACTGTGAGATCCCTGGTTTGAACTCACAGGTCATTGGGTCTGTGAGGTGCGTACCTTCACCTGCTGAGCTATTTTGCCAGCCCAGTCATTAACTCTTGTTTTCTGACATACAAAACAAAACAAAATAAACCCAGCATCTACAACTGTGAGTAAAAATAACTAGTGACAGGGCTAAACCCACGTGCAGCAGGAGTGGGTGTAGTACCTGGCACTAGCTCCGCCCCAACCCCCTGGGCCTTCAATCTAGCCCTATGATACCCACATCATGACATACATCTCACTGCTACACTGATCTCTCCTGGAACACTAGGGATGCTGAAGTCAGCAAGAGAAGAAGCAAAAACAACTCAGTTGGAAATGGCATGTGGCACTGGGCTCTGACTGCGGGTGGAAAAGCTCAGCCATTAGGGCATGACAGGGACAAGGGGACTCACACCAGGGGGGACCTGGCACCTGCAGGGACAGCAAATGTTCTTTTGTTAGATTATGAGATCATTGAAGTGAGTAACATGTGTGTGTGTGTGTGTGTGTGTGTGTGTGTGTGTGCGCGCGTACACAAGTATGCAAGCACTAAGCTTGAAGAGTCACCAACTTCAGCCACACTCGCCTTTGGGTTTTGGGTTTCTGTGACCTCTAGCTTGAAGGCAGGCTCCGAGTCCTGAGATCTGTGGGTTTCCCTGGCCAACGGGCATGGACTATGTCTGGCTTGCAGTGTGGTCAAAGAGTAAGAACCGTGAGATTTTCTACCCTTTCTGCCCTGATAAATTCAAGTTTTTCTCACCCTCTGCTATGGGCTCTCCAGCTAACTGTGAAATAATAAAGCCCTATCGACGCTGTTCTCGTAGAAGCAGAGTGCTGGCACATTTCAGAGCTCCATAAGCAACATCAAAGGGAAAGTGCTGACACAGGGTCAACAGCGAGCCAGGGGCACATTAACACAGCCAGGAGACCATCTTTAGTTTGATGATGAGCTGCCCTGACACTGTGAAAGGAAACCATCCAGGCCAGTGTTTTCCCCAGCTCTGCCCATGGTGAATCACAACAAACACAGTTATAGTCTAGTACTATACAAAAAAAAAAAAAAAAGGCAATAAAAATCATGAATTACATAAACATAAATATTCGAATATCCGAAGTAAACATGTCACAGGTGTCCCTGTTCTTCAGTTTTGTTTTTCTGTTACACACCAGGGGGAAATCTACTAAAATGACTCCAAGTTACTCCCTGGGCCTCGTAGTGTGAAATCACCAACCACTCTGGTTTGATGGCATGAGTCGGGTGACATGACCCTTCAGTTCTGACAGTGTATGATTGGAAGGAAGTAAAGGATACAGGGAGAAGTGGGTCCTGCCCCTTCCTCCCTGACAGATGTCCCTAGGGCTGTCCGTCCTGCTGCCTTATTCAGCTTTAAGGGTAGACAGGAGGAAGCCTTCTCTTGAGTCAACTGCTAGGAAAAGTATCCACGGAACCTGCGTGACTGCTCTTGGGGCACTGGGGCTCAAATATTTGATTTCAGATCAAAGGAAGAATCATTGAAGGGAAAGCAAACCAGCTGTAGAGACGCAGGTCAAGGCGTCCCACAGCACAACACAGAGCCACAGGCCGTTGGGGGAAGAGAGCAATGGAACAATGTGCATACCTTTTTAGATCTGTTCTGGAGCGCGTATCCTCTGTACCAGCCTGTGGGGGGAGGGGCAAGAGAGGGGAGAACAGAAATCATTTTATGTTTTCTGGAAGGACAAAAAGGCATCCGCAGCATACATTCACATGTTCTCTTAGCAATCCTGAGCTGGAAAATAAGAGATCACTATCAGTGAAATCTAGAGCAGTGGTTCTCAACCTGTGGGTCGCAAAGTTCTCTGGGAGCCTTTCATGGGGGTCATCTGAGACCACGGGAAAACACACACATTTACATAAAGACTTGTCACAGTAACAATATTACAGTTATGAAGTAGCAATGGAAACAATTTTATGCACCACAACGTGAGTAACTATATATTTAAGGGTCCCGGCATTAGGAGGACTGAGAACCACTGCCTTTGTGAACCATCCCATTTCTTACCCAGTAAAGATCGATTTGAAGGCGGAATTCTTTTATTAGCCACAAGACTTAGAAGTCTGCCCAGAGGGGGCTGAGAGATGACTCAGCAGTTAGGAACACCTGTTGCTCTTGTGGAGGACCTGGCCTGAGCCTCCCACGGGCTGAGATGACAATTGTGCACCAAACACCACACTAAAGCTTTAATTCTTTCCTAAAGTTCCATGAAGGGATTTATAGAGAGACATTTTCTCATTTATCATGGCATATACAACTTAAGGTGTCCACAAATAAGCATTTTATATTAAAAATGACTGAACACATTTTTTATAGTCATGCCCGCCTAAGGCATCAGCGTGCTCAGTAGCCAGCTTGCCTCAGGAAGCCTACTGTAAATAGAATCCTGTAAGTAGACAGTGAATAGACCCAATCTGTAGTTGGGATCGGAGGCATCTGGCAGTAGGCCTCTAGAGCTGGCTCAGGTTTGTTATATAATATCAATCAGAAAATAGTCCCATACTCTGTCCATGTTATAAGAAGAGAATGTGGCTAACCTCTCTGGGTACAGATTAAGTAATGATTTCACAAATTTTAAGTTATCAGTGAAACTAAAAAAATTAAGGAATTTGCTATGTGTTGGAGAGGGGGTGGAGGGGTGGGGCTTTGGCACGGAATTATAGTCTGCATCATGGGACATGGTGAAGAAAACACTGGTCTCACTTTAGGAAACCAATGGGCGGGAAATCATGCTAAGCCTTCCAGATACATTGACCATTCCTCCCATGACTCAAGAGTCTATGTCCCTCCATAGTCTTGATTCTGCTAAGATATGAAAACAGTTTTGGGCAAATGGCTGGCTTTGCCATCACCCTAGATCAAGGGCAGAGCTGGAGGCCCCACTGAGAAAGAGCGGGTGAGGCAGTTTTCACTTCTCAGGCCCTATAAAACCAAGAATTCACAAGACAGACTGACCCACTTAGCCAGAAGAATGTATCCTGCATGCCTGTAAATGGTGTTCTACACAGCCATTCATCCCAAAATTATGTTTCCTAAGATGGGGGGACAATTTCATTTTAACCTTCTAAGAGCTTGTGTCTAGAATCACACACTGTGTGTATAACTGCTAGGAACAATGTGCAAAATTATGATTCTGGACTTGTCCAAGTGAATACTCATTTTCTTTGGCAGCAGGCATAGTAAGCACCTAATCTACAGCTGCGAGTTTGACGGTATTAATAATGGTCACAGCTCTAAGACTGCATGCAACTACTAATGATTGCTAAGAACTCCAAAGGCTATGACTATGGCGCACAGTTGTTGGAGAGTCCTATATATAAAACTGGGTTGCAAAACACACAAGAACAGTTTTCCTATTACCCCTCAATATCTAATATAAAATCACAAATTAAAGGCAGTTTGCGGTTGTGATTATTTGTATACGTTTGGCCCAGGGAGTGGCACTATTAAGGTGTAGCCCTGTTGGAGTAGGTGTGGCCTTGTTGGAACATGTGTGTCATTGTGAGTGTGGGCTTTAGGACCCTCATCCTAGCTGCCTGGAAGTCAGTATTATGCTAGCAGCCTTCTGATGAAGATGTAGAACTCTCAGCTTCTCCTGCACTATGTCTGCCTGGATGCTGTCATGTTCTTGCCTTAATGATAATAGACTGAACTTGTGAACCTGTGAACCAGCCCCAATTAAATGCTCTTCTTATAAGAGTTGCCATGGTCATGGCGTCTGTTCACAGCAGTAAAACCCTAAGACAGCAGTTAACCTTCAGACAATGAAGGGTGTATCAGGAAGTGATCTGTAGTCTCAAGAAGAGAACAAGAAGAATGAAATGGCAGGTATGTTCCCAGGTAATTACAGTGAGAGCAATGGGCCAGAGGGGGAGTCTTAGCTACATTTTAGTGAGACAAGGCTCCAAAAAATAATTTGCAGCCAATCATAGCAAAATGGGTTGCACTTCTGGGGTAAGAAGTCATTTCGGTGTCTTGGGGACTGCCCCAGTCCAAGATAAAAGCATCTCCTCTCAAAGCTGCTAATTCCAAGGGCAAATTAGCTCAATTTATCTAGCTCTATATAATCTTCATCCATCAAGACTATCATCGGCCCATTTCATTCACCTGTCTGGGGATGGTGCTGTGTATTTTCTGGCATCCACCTAACAGTGTCCCTACACTGGTTCTTCTCCCTCTGTGGTAGTTCAATAAATATTAACTGTGGAGAAGAAGAGTTGTAACCATGTAGATTACATAAATGAGCTGAGCTGAGGACATAATACTAAGAGCATGCACTCAGAGGCACACGTGCAAGGTCTGGGGGCACGGGTACTTGATTAGATAAGATGATTAAAGACAGATCATTCTAAGAAACTAAAAGGAACCAGGTGGGAAAATGACAAGGAAAAAACTCCCAGACAGAAGCAAATCTAATGAGAAGACCATGAGGCAAGAACTCTGCCCAAGACAGAAGAAGCTCAAAGTGAGTGAGAGCGACTGGGAGGAGGCCCCAGGAGGGTCAGACAGGAGTGTGGGCCACCATCCTGGGCACCCATTACACTCACCAGGGAAACTTATTTTACTTGGTTCCTGAGCGGCCTGGGTCTCCTCCCCAAATATTCTTCATCAAGCTCAGAATCAGAGCTTCTCAAAGGATCCCTAGGGACATCAATGCATCGGCAAAAGTGTCACCTCAGGCAAAAGTACCATATACCGTGTGAAGCCTGAGCTTTAGCCTAAGTAGGAGAGTAAAGAGGGAAGGGGAGAAAGGTGCTTACATGACATCAAGTCTTGTGCAAATAAAAAATATAAACAAACAAATAAATAAATAAAGGCATTCTAGAGGTCATACAGGAACGGATGAAGGGAGGTGAGAAGCAGAAGCAGGGAGGAGACTGGTGGCTACACTGAAAACGGGAAGCGACGAGAAGACCAGAAGACCGAGCCTATATTTAGAAACAGCTTGAATTGCTCATGGCTTCACTGGCGATGAGCAAGCATAGAGGAAGAAGGGGTGTTCAGCTCTTGGGCTTATGCAAATGGTACATAGTGTTACCCTACGGAATGAGAAGGGTTAAACAGGGAAAGCCTTGGAGGGTGGTAGAAGGCACAGGCAGCATACCCTGACCCATAGGCTTCCCTACCTGAACAACAACTGAGTCCTTATAGGTATGACATGGAACCCTGTCCTGTGCACTGCGGAGGGGAAATAAGAGGGGTCAGACCAGCATGGCAGCTCAGAGCCCAAGTAGGGTCATAAAGACGACCATCACTTAACAGTTGACCATGTCACTGAGAGGGAAGCACTTCTGTCAAATGCCAGGATATGAAACAAAGGTCAGCCCAGAGAGAATCGAGGTAAGAGAGATTAACTCTAGATAAGAAATGTGACCAGGACCTTGCCTCTTACCACCGTAACCACACAGGCACAATAATCCAAACATGGTAGAAATGAACAGCTACAATAGAAAATCAGATACACACGGAGTTGGTGAGGCATATGTGAGGGCTAGGTTGCAATCGTCCATAGCAAGGGGTTGGTTAATAGAATGGAAGATGGAAATGCCAAATTCTTAGTTGGATAAAAGACTAGAAAGAGTTCGGAAAGAAGTGAAACTCCTCCGAGATGAGGAGGTGTTAGACGGAACTGCTGGTTTTCATTACGGACTAATAAAAATAACTAGGAACAGAGAGATGGCTCAGCGCTTAGTTTATGGTGCCTGCCAACAAGTCTGATGACCTCAGTTCAGTCTCTAGAACCCACATGATGGAAGGAGGGAGCACACTCTGGCATCTTGGCCTCTTACCTCCACATACATGCTAGGACACATGTATGCCTACACAAATAGAGAGGCAGGCAGGCAGACAGCCAGATACACACACACACACACACACACACACACACACACACACACACACCACACACACACACTAAAATATAATTTAAAGCTTTTTAAACATTTAAAGTTATATGTCTTTAGGACTGGTGCAATTTACAACCGACATAAATATGGATAACTCCTGGCAAGCCTGGCAAAGGTAAAATGAAAGCAGTAGGTAACAGGTCTATTGTGATAGTGTGGAGCTGTCTAAAGAGGGAGATAAGACAATGTTCAGGGGTGGGGATGGGGTCCTAAGACAGTGTGGAGGTTTGAATATTAATGCCCCCGTAGCTCATGAGCTTGAATATTTGGGTTTGCAGTTGGTTGACTGTTTGGGCAGGATTAGGAGGTGTGGTCTTGTTGGAGAAGTGTTGTCACTGGAAGTAGGCTTTGAGGTTTCAAATGCCCATGCCAGGGCCAGTATGTCGCAGCCTGTGTATTATGTGTAATGTATCTGTCTGTCCTCTCTGTCTCTCTGTCTCTCTGTCTCTCTGTCTCTCTGTCTCTCTGTCTCTCTGTCTCTCTGTCTCTCTGTCTCTCTGTCTCTCTCTCTCTCTCTCTCTCTCTCTCTCTCTCCTTCTCTCCCTCCCTTCCTCCCTCCCTCTCCAACTGGTGGATAAGATGTAAGCTCTTAGCCAATGCTCCAGTGCCACACCTGCCTGCTGCCACACTCCCTGTCATGATGATCATGGACTTATCCATTTAAATAGTAAACAAGTCCCCAATTCAAGGATTTTTTCCCCCCAAATAAGTTGTCTTGGCAAAGATATCTCATGACAGTAATAGAATACTAAGACAAATTACATTAATTCTGCTTGTATTTCCTGATGATATGCACTTGCCAAAACTCCTTGAATTACATGAATTACAACGTAAAAAGAACGAGTTTTATGTAATTGTACTTTCCATTTTAAAAGATACAATTGAATAGCCCCATTTACCCACTAGAATGACTATGGTCAAAGAGACTGACTGTCCACAGTTAGCAAGGATTAAGAGTAACTGGGCTCTTGTGCTGGTTGGTTTTGGCAACCTGACACAAATCTAGACATACCTGAGAAGAAAGAATCTTACGTGAAAAAACTATCTCTGTAAGATTGGCCTGTGGGCAAGCCTATGTGATATTTTCCTGAGGGTGAGCCTAGCTTACTGTGGGTGGTGATACCGCTGGGCAGGTACTTCCAAGTTGTGTAAGAAAACAGGCTATGCAACCCTGTACACAGTGTTCCTCCATGGCCTCCACGTCCGTTCCTGCCTCTAAGTCCCTGCCTTGAGCTCCTATCCTGACTTTTCTTCTACAATGGACTGTGATGCCTTAACAGAAGATGAAATAAACCCTTCCCTCCCCAAGTTGCTTTGGGTCAGGGAGTTTCATCACAACAATATAAACCCCCAACTCTAACAATTCTCTTTTACCATGCTGATAATTTCTTCTAACGTCACAGATATCTTACAATTTAGCAAAACCCCTATGCCTGGCTATTTACTCAAGATAAATGGGAACTTACACTTGCAAGAATGCTTTACAGGAGTGCTTACTGATGCTTCAATTCTTTCAAGCTTAAGATGAAACTCAAGGAAAGTCGCAAATCACAGCATGCTTCTGTAATGAGTACCACTCAACAAGACAGAAAAGTTACTTCCGTGTAACTTTATGAATGAGTGAAAGAATCCAAACAATTGATGTGTATAACACCACTAACATAGGGCTGACCAGCAGGCAAAACCTAACAGTTGGTAATGAGATAAGAACAGCAGCCAATGGCCGGGGTGTTGGCTGTAAGAGAGGAGCTCAGGGCACTTTGGAGTGAGGCATACAGGCTTTGTCATCTGATGAGATGTATTCTACTGTGTATCTAGGTGCATGTTACAGCATATACATTTGCTCTGGTATTTGATGTCTTTAGAGGAAAGGGAAAGGAAGGAAAAATTATCAAGTGAGAAGTACTTTATAAATGAATCACCTCTAACAGAATGTTATCACTCAGACATGGCTGAGAACTTCAATTTGGCATTGCCTCTAAAATGAGTTTGAGCCAGGTACAAAAAAAAATAAGGCACCTTTCTCCGTGACTATACTTTTGTCTTGTGTCTCGTCGGCGACATTATCCCTCCTAATTACTCCTGGCAGGCTCCCAAATGGATTTTGAATGAGCTTGTACTATTCCTTGATGTTCCAGTGTGGACCGCTATTCATTTATTCAATCAGCAGGGCTAGGAAACCAAGACATGGAGTGTTTCTCTGCCCTAATGTTTACTTCATAGACGAAAAGGAGGGGAAACAAAAGAATTCACAGTTACACAGAAACAAATTTTCAAGCAGGGATTCGAGGCAAAAAGGAACGAAAGCATATGTGGGGAAGGCAACTTCAGCGGATGAGGGAAAGCATGGTTGAAAATCTCTGAGGAGACCCATCAGGGCTGAGGTTTATACTGCACACGTGACCATTCATTCATTATACATAAAACACTTCTTGAAGTGGATGTATCAGACATCATCTTTAAGGAGGAAGTAAACAGATCCATAAACAAGTAACCAAATACAAAGAGCCCTTTAATGGAGCTGACTGGAGACTGGTGCACAAAAGAGTGCGCTATGAATGTGCTCCAGACTCAGGCAATGACTTGGGAATGCTGAAGACTTTCCAGGCAATGAAGTATGGTTCGATGTGTGACTTACAGAGTGTTCCACACAAGCACCTTTTATTTTGCCATCACAAGATAAACGTGCTCTCCTGCTCACGAGCATATAAAAGATCAATAAATTATGTTTATCCTCTCAGAAATGAAAGGCCAGAAACAGGGAGGGAGCTGCTGTTTATATCTGGTCTGCATGACACATGGGGCAGAGAGGAGGCAGCCACAGAAGAGGAGCAGGTGCTTAATCCTGTTGTTCTCCCTTTAACTGTCTCCTGCCTGCTAGCTTAATTAGGCCAGAGCCAAAGGTTGCACCCCTGTGGACCAGGTAAACCTGTCAGTTTCCAGGGCCGGAACCCAGTGAGTTACCCTTCAAAGCAGCCGCCTTGCAGAACCTCAGGGGATCCTGAGCCAGCTGGGTGCCAGCCCTCGCAGGATGGAGGACATCTTAGTATGAAATCCCTCGTTACAGAGGACAGTGGTCCCTCTTCATCCGTGGGGAGCATCCCTGCTGCCTCCCAGAGCCCTGAGCCTCAGCTGTTCACATCGAAAGGCACAGGGCTTTCACAAATAAGCTGCAAGGTGAAAGAAAGAAAGAAAGAAAGAAAGAAAGAAAGAAAGAAAGAAAGAAAGAAAGAAAGGAAGGAAGGAAGGAAGGAAGGAAGGAAGGAAGGAAGGAAGGAAGGAAGGAAGGAAGGAAGGAAGGAAGGAAGGAAGGAAGGAAGGAAGGAAGGAAGGGAAAAGGGGAAAGGGGAAAGGGGAAAGGGAAAAGGGAAAAGGAAAAGGAAAAGGAAAGGAAAAGAAAAAGGAAAAAGAAAAAGAGAAAAAAGAAATTCACAGGATGTAAAGATGATACAGGAGGTCAATTCGATACTGTTGCATCTTTGCTCAGGATCAATCCATCAGCCCTTTGACTGGCGAGACTGACAGCTGATGCTGGAGTTTGAAGGACTCAGAGCACCTGGAACCTAACAGCTTCACTACATAAGAATAAACAAGCAATCTGCATAGATAAACACAGGGTTGGTTGGTTGGTGTTTTTTCCCTTGCATCAAGCCACTGCTGCCTTAGTCTTGCTGTGAGGACAGCCAACTGGATGGATACTCAGAACACAGACTTTCAGAGGAGGCGACCTTAGTCCTGGGCCTGATCAGCATAAGAAATATGCATACTATCTGAGCAAGAAACAGTATGGCTTTCTACTTGAATTCCATTTGGTTTTGAGACAGGGCATCATGTCGCTCAAGCTGGCTTCAAGCTTGTTGTTACGTAGCCTAGGATAACCCTTAACTCCTAAGGGTTCTGCTTCGCGTTCCTGGAATTACGGGCATACACAGTCATACCCAGCTTCCAACTTTCTTTCCTTTTTTAATTTAGTTAATTAAAAAAAATTTTTTTACAATTTCATGCATGTATATAATGGATTCTGATTACTTCCACTCAACTTTTATTTTTTTTTAATCCTTGTAAATTACATATGTGCTGTGTCTGCATGTAGAGCTATGGATCTGAGTACTGGGGCCTCCAAAGGCCAAAGGCCTTTGCTCTGTACCTACAAGCCACACAAATGTAATGTGAGAGTGGGTAGGGCTGGCAGGACTGCCAGCGACAAGGCCTTGCTCCCTCACTAGCGGAACACATCTGGGCTCTGGAAGTTACTACCAATCTAATGCAGTGAAGCTTCAATCTCTTAAAAGTCATTGTTCAATAAGAGCACAGTCACACGCACCTTGCTTTTAAAGCCATTCCAGTATAAACTCTAACCCTGGCTCCAAATTTTTTTTCTGCTTACCTAGCAGAAATCAGAAATCTCTATTTTCTACTAAAAATAACTTCACAGACAAGCTCCAGATGTTAGGATAACTCCAGAAGGAGGGCCAAGTCACTGTGAACAGTCAAGAGGTGACACATCCAAATGTGTCTAAGTGCCAGAAAAGTGACATGTCTTGCCTTGGGAGCTGTCCCAGAACTTCTCCAGGTGGATCGACACGTTCACTCTGATTTCTGTGTCCTTAATCCTTAAGTGAATCTCATTCCAGGGTAAGGGGACCTGCTAACTACAATGCATTTTTTTTTTTTACAAATGTTCTCAGAGGTGTGACTGATGACAAGCCACACTGAAGGTAAAGGTCAGGCAGATGTGGGAAGTGACCACGCACGCACGCATGCACGTATGCACGTATGCATGCACACACACACACCCTCATCAAAACACCATAAAGCCTGACCTGCTTCCAAAGCTAAAGCCAAGAGTCTGCACGCAGAGCTTGTCATCAGATTCCGAGCTGCTGGGCTCACTGCCATTTATGTTTGGAAAGGCAGCTGTTTCTACAACTAGGTCACAGTGACAGTATGGATTAAGAATTATAACAAACCTCCTGAGATCTTGACTAAGATGGCAGCAGAAGGGTTTCAAATATATGGAGGATCCTAATGCGCCTTTCATCTAGTAAATTTGAAGTGCTTAGTAAGATGTGCATGCTTTTATTGTACAGGTTGAACATCCCTTTAAAAATCCAAAATGCAAGGCTCTAAAGTTCAAAACTGGTTGGACTGTGGAATGAAAATTCCACGCCGGACCATGTGACAGGTTCTAGTCAAAAGGTAGGTACACATACACACACACACACACACACACAAAAACCAAAAAACTCTATTAAATTACCTTCGGGTTTTGTGTAACAGGTGTATATGACACATAAATTAATTTAGTGTTCTCACTTGGGTTCCCAGAATGTTTTATGATATGTATGTAGTATGTAAAAACACCAAAAAAAATTAATAATAATTAAACCGAAACCCTCTGCTTCTAAGCATTCTGGATAAGGAGTGCTCAGCCTGCATATAGGAATGGGCTTTCTATCGATTCTCAGCCTTTTGGCTAAGATCAAGTGTAGGGATGGGCTTTCTGATTCGGGTGGAGTTACACTGGCCTTGTTCCATACGAAAGTAACATGTAAAGAAAGGGAAGCCCCGAAGGTCCACCCTTCTTACTCCTTTCAAAGTTCCCAGGGCTGCCTGTTGTCCCTAGTTCCTGTTCAAATATCTATGTTAGCCTCTGAGTCTTCGAAACCTACTCTGAATGCAGAGCTTTACTCTGTGCCTGCTTCTCAGAGCTCAGATCACCTTTGAGACTTTATTTTACTTGGTGATCTCAGAGTCCCTACTAACATCAGCCACCCATGCTCGTGAGCACTTGAGTGGCTTATGGAACCAATAGTCAATCAATGGATACGATCTCAGCCCAGAAAGCCAGGGCCAGAAGTAGAGCAGGTCCTGGGCTTGAAGCCATTTGTAGTAGCATTAGATTAATCACAGGAAAGAAACACACTGTGGTAACTAGATGCTGACACCTTATGCTTATAATGTAATATTCATATTTTTTCAATGCACCACTCTCTAATCGATCACTTCCAAGTCAATGAGTCACTGGAACATTTGAGATGCTGTGACAGCTGAAGCACCTTGTCCAGGGACGGTTAACTTAGACAAGAGTGAACTACCTAATCAAACAGGACAGTTAACTTAGACAAGAGTTAATCGAGCATAGTCTTCCATCGGTCTCTTCCCTCTGTGATCTCAGCAACGTCGCCCTGTTCTCCCCCATAGTAAGTGTCTGGTTATTTTTGTATTTATTTTCTTGTCTTGTATTTCTAGGCAAACCCCACGAGAGGCAGCAGCTGACTGGTCTCTCACTCATTTGAGCAGAGGTACCGTCTCCTGTGCTTAAACGCACCAGGCACTTGGTAGGGTGAAGCAGGTGTGGCTGAAAAAAACAAGGTGACTGTAGCTGAAGTGCTCGGAATCTGTCCACAAGCTCACAGATCTGAGGCAGAAAAGACCATTCATGGGCGAGTACGCGTATCTTGTTGGCAAATACCCTCCAGGGTTTAAGAAGCAAGGTGGCAGCACAAGTGACAGGCAGACCGGTGCCAAGGAGGAAGAACAAGGGCATTGGCTTCAGCTAGCATTCTCTTCTCTGACAGTCTCTGAAGGCAAACAACTCTCGGGGAACCACAAACAAGAAGCAGTATACTGCCTCTCTATCAACTCACTTCCTTCTTTCATCTTTAAGTAACAAATTAAGCTGGGGTGGGGAGTGGTCACAAGATCCAAGGAACAATACTGAGAGCAGTTCTCTCATTAAAGACTGAAGTCTAAAGTCAAAGATTAAGCTGGCTTGGAGTATCTCAAACATTTAAATACAGAGTCAGAATACGACAGCAGAGCGGTCATGGCTCCTGGTGTCTACCAACCTAATAAACACACATCCTCGCAAAAATGGCCTGTGGGTGTTTACAGCAGCCTCATGGCTGAAAGATCTAAACAGCTCTCATATCTACTTGATGATGCATGGATGAGCTGTAGTATATCCATGCAATGAAAGGGGGAAAAAGAGAAGTATTAATGCCTATTATAAGGTTCATGAAGCCTGAAAACACTAAACTAATCAGAAGTCAGCCACAAAGCACCACACACACTGTCTGGCTGTGTTACTATAAAAGTCTAGCACAAACTCACAGAAGCAGAAAGCAGGTTATGTGTTTGCCTAGAGCCAGGCAAATGGCTGGCAAGTGGCAGAGAAGGGGGTAATAGATGTAGATCATGATTGGCCCTACTCCCTGGATAGTACACTTAGTAATAACCACAGAATCGTGGACAGTGTGGGCAAACTGTGGGGCATTTGAGTTATATCTTAATAAAGCTTCTGTTTCAGATTAAGAACAAAAACATACGCAATAACCAAATCCTTGTGCAGCTGCTGAGGGCAGGAGTCTGGGAGTGCCTCCCAACGTGTCACAGGCTCTTACCTCACCTGCATTCACTCCAGGCTTTTGCTGAGGGCCAAGAGCAAGTCAGAAGCTAGGCTGAGCACCTGGAGATTAAGCCGGAGCCGGCTATGACTCTACAGCAGTTACTGCTCTTGGGGAATCACTCACTGAACCACAGGGCAGGAAGCAGCCACGGAGTGTCCTCAGTGGCATTCTGTTGTGGGTTGTGGGCAGAAATGTTAAAGAAAAATGTCTGGGAGGACTCAGCTCCATGCCAGAACAGTACACATAGATCAGGTATGCTTGTCTCAGAGGTGGGGTGGGGCCGAAGGTGCAAAGGGAGAGTCCCCAAATCACCAACAGGAAGCTGCAAGACATAAACCCCCAGAGGCCAAGAAATGGTGCCAGCCTTGCCTAGGCATTCTCTCTGGCAGTAAGTAATGTGGGCGTTTCCATTCTGTTTATTTGTTTTAAAAGAAGACGGGAGCAGGGAGGGTGAACCAACACAAGTCATTACTCGGCATTTCCTGCAGGTCTTCTGTTTGCAAAGCACTCCTGCCCCCAGTCCTCAACCACCTAAAAGTAATAAAGGAATTCAAGACTCAAGCCAAGAACTCGAAGTACTAAGCAGATACAAGAGCCTCCCCTTGAGTGTCGGGCATGCCAGGCACTATTTAAAAAAATGAATCCCATAAAAGAAACACTACTGGAAGGAATATAATCCGATGTCAAAATCCGTGTGCAATTGACATGCGAGTTGGAGGTCATGAACTCTGTATGTGTTCTGTCTCCTCACTCATGCCAGGACACTTTGAAAACACAGTGGGTGACATCCTTCTCTGAGTGCCCAGCATTCTACCACTGACATTCAAACACTCCATGGCAACAACTACAAGAGAATTCTCTTCTTGCTGGCTGGGCCCGACCATCCCCAAAATGCAATGCCAAGGAGGCTTTCCGGGTGGTGCTCAATGGAGCACTCCCTGAAGTCACACTGTGGAGGAGCTGCAATATACTAGAAGCACCTTGGGTTGGGATCTGGGGGCCCAATTACATAGGATTCAAAACAGATGGGACTTGTGTGTCTGTGTTTAAATTAAGTACAATATGAGCATCCCTAATCCAAAACTGCAAAATTCAAAATGCTCCAAGTCTCAAAATGTTATGAACACAGACGTGACTTCACAGGTGGATTATGCACCATGATGAAATTATTTAAAATACTGTATAAAATTTTCTTCAGGCTATGTGCATAAGACATATATGGGGAAAAAAAGAGATGAATTTACAGCTAGGCACTATTCAATATTTCACTATGCATATTCCAAGATCTAAAACAGTCTGAAATCATAGACTTCCAGTCCCAAGTACTCTGGATAAGAGATCCACCAATGTATAAGAGTGAACATACTCAAAACTACTACTAATATGTCCTCTAGGAGAAAAAGGTGCTTCAAGTAGCTACCACAAAATATATTAGTGCCACATAAAAACATTCAGAACCAACCTATTTTGAGAAAACAATCTTAAGAATGCACTTTAGGGATGGCATTAACTTTATGTCAGATCAACATCAATACTCTATTCTTCTCTGATGTGATCCATAGGGCAATTAGGAAGCCCTCCTCCCACCCTACCCCCATATGCATCTCACAGAGAGAGAGACACACACACATAGACAAGAGAGTTTACTGGTAAAAAGGGAAAAATTTCCACCCAGCACTTGTGGTAGCTTTGTGCCTGGGGCATTTGCTGATGTAAGAAAGGATGCCTGAGTGGCTTAGAGTAACCTTTCTAAAAACCTTATATGGGGCCATCAGGACAAAAATTAGAGAGCTGAGCCTCACAATTCGTTGGCTGTAATTTTGGTAAAGCATAAAGCTGTAGCATGGGTGAAGACAGTGATTAAAAGGCAGGAGTTAAAAGAGATGTTTAGCACAATTCTAAAACAGTAGGCCTATATATTCTAAAAACAGGTTTGAGCAAAAGAAAGTCCCATCTCTATAGAGACAGAAACTACAATCATGGTGGAAAACTCAACACAGTAACTGAAAAAAGGCAGAGAAAAGTTAGCATACAGCAGACTGAAAAACGGGTCTAAGTAACCTGGATCCAAATGTTACCTTGGAACTTAATTCTCAACGATCCTTATGCATACATTTCTTTAAGCCCACGTGGAAGTTATCAGAGTTAAACATGTGCTTTTAACCTACATGGTGGGAAAGTATGTCCACAAAAACCACAGTATATGTTTACCTGCCCCTCTGACAAAGGACTGACAGAGTAAGGTCTAAAGGGGACTGTGGTTTCCAGAAGTAAGGGTCCTAAACCATGCATGACAGGTGTTGTGAGTAGAGCGCTAACTTCAAACCAATGGCTAGTGAGGCCTGAAGGTGGCAGGGCGGTAGTTAAAGCAGGAACACGGATGGAAGAGTTCACATAGCCCTCTCTGTCTCCTTGCTACCCCTGGGAGCCTAACAGCTACCACGGAACTGTACAGAAGGAAAAGTGGTGCAAGGGCCCAGCTCAAAGGGAGGCAGCCATACAGCAGTGCCCCATGCAAGCAGAAGGGTGACCTAGCTTCACTATGGCCAAATCCTGCTCCCTTTTTCCCCTAGGCTTCCCATCTTTCCCCCTACCTAACCTGGAGATCTGCGCAGGCTTGTAAGTGACACTTTTACATGGTCCCCGCATTTACCCATGCAGAGTGCCTTTCTCAATAAGCTTTGCTCTAAGAGAAAAAATATCTGCCTAGCTCCCTGTCTCTGTCTCTTAATCCCAACTTTCATGGGTTATGATGGACTGGGCTCTAAGGTTTGTTCTCTGTCTTGCTCCGTGACCTCAGTGGCTTGGATACACTTTTGTTGTACCAGGGTTTGGGACTAGAGATGTGAATTCCTGGGGGAGGTCTCCTAGGATGGGAGGGGTAGATGCAGGCATGCTCTGTGCTTTGCACAGTCTTAGGAAATGCTCCAGTTAGACAGAGCCACTTCCCAAGCCTGAGCTGGCTGGAGGAAACAAACACAAGCAGGACCTGCCGTTATCGTCCTGACCTAATTCTCTCAGAGTCTCAGTACTGCCACAAAGCTCTGCCCTCATTCTGCCCCCAACCCGGAAACGCTAGGCACCAAGTAGAAAGAGACCCACCCTGAAATGGTGATGCTTCCTTCCAGCTACTACAGGCCTGATGTTCTGAGCGTGTGTGTCTCCCTAGCCTGCTCTGCAGCTAACTCTTTTGCATCCAGTGGCGAGAATCTTGACTCTGGTGTCTGGGCATATCCACATTCCCATGAAGCGGGTGTGTTGAAAATTACTCTCCGTATAGGGCTGTGTGACCTTAGGTACTTCCTAGGCTCTCATTGTTGGCCCTGCAGCAGGAGGAGTAGAGCACATGGATCCTAACACTTAGTGCTTCATTGTTAACGAATTCCTACTGATTCTTCGTGGGCCCCTCCCAGCAGAAGGCAGATACACTCACCCTCATACATCTCCAGGATGTGGACGGTGTCGCCGATCTGCAAGGAGAGCTCCACATCTTGAGATGCATTGTAGTTGTAGATGGCTGTTAATGAGAGGAACCAAAGGGGGTGGATTAGAAAACATGCACTTTTAAAAAGTTACTGCCCGGTACATTTGTTCTCACTTGCTTCTCTGCTATGGTGATAAAATCCTGACCAAGTTTATAATCTATCATCTAGAGGAGCCGAGGCGGGAGCTGAAGTAGAAACCATGAAGGATCATTGCTTTCTAGCTTGCTTCACCTGGCTTGCCCAGCTACTTTACTTAAACAGCCCCGACCCACCTGCCTAAGGATGGTACCACCCACAGTGGGCTACCCTCCACCAGCCAACAGATAAGACAAGCTTTCAGACCAAGAATTCATCAGCTTAGGCTCTCTCTTTCCAGGACTGTCAAGTTAACAGCCAACACTATCCATTACAGTATTTAATAAGTCAGCCACCTCTGTTGGATGATTTCATATTATCCTCTGTATGTAAAGCATTCAACAGAGCTGTATATGTCCTCCAATATGCTGACTGGTTGCCTAACACATACCACATCCTGTGTCAGATAAAAAAAAACATAGATGTAGCCTCTGTTCCTAGGAAACATGATAGTCTAGTGGGAGGAAGAAAGATATTGAGTGTACAATCCAGATCCCAGAAATAACTCTTTAATTGAACTTGGGACAACACTACCGAAGAATCCAGGCTAGCGAATACAATGAGAACCTCTGTAGGTCAGTCCCCTTGTCCATGAGACAACAGCCAACATGAAACTCATTTAAGCTTATGGTCTTCAGGGAACAGGGGGGGTGGTCTCTTGGCTTCCTTGACACGGTGCTCAGCAGTCACTTGAATGCATTTGAGTGACATCTACCTCTAGTAACAGAGTGATATAGGTCACAATGCGGGGATGGTGCCTTTTCCCAGCCCTCAATACCCTGGGGACAGAGTAAACCTAGCACCCCGCAATCCTGAAGACCATGTTAAGTCCCCAGAACAGAAAGCAGCAGACTAAATCACAACTGAACCAGGGGTGACCAGGCCAGAGCTTTGCATAGGTGCTTTACCATAACTCCACAGGAGTGACTAAGAGGCATATGAAAACACACTCAGTAATGTTAGTCACGAGGGGAATGCAAATCAAAACCCCCATCAGATGCCACGTCCACACCTCCTGGAACAGCTGCATTTAAAAAGATGTTGGCCAAGACAACGGAGCAGCTCGAACTCACCACCTTGGCTGGTAGGACTGCAAAATGGGAGCCCCTTTAGAAACAAGATCGACAGTTTCTTAAAAATTAAATAAACTTACCAATTTATTTAAATTAGTTTAAATGTAAATTTAATTAATTTTTATCTTTAATAAAAATTAGATTTATAAATTAATTAATAATTAAATTTAAATAATTAGACTCAGCAAACCCACTCCTAGGAGAGCGACAGAAAGAAGAAAAACCTATACACTTACACAATACCCTTAGCTCAATGTTAGTAGTTGCTACATTGGGAAGAGATTTCTAAACCAATCTCCTGCAGCTGTGGGTGCTGCCTCATTAGGATCTTTAGTTACCTCAGGGTGTTTTCTACAAGGTGAGGAAAGATTAGAATGTGTGGAAGCTGAGATGTGCTGTGCCAGCCACCATTAGGAGCCAGCAGTAGCATGGGCTGGACTCTCCTGGGAGTCTCCAGGGGGCATGCAGACCAGTCCACACCTTCATTTCAGAACTCTGGGCTCCAGAACTTGAGGTAACACATTCCTGTTGTCCCCAGCCACTGAATATGCCACCATTTGCTCTAGCAGCCACTGGAAACCAACGTGGCTGTGCTAATAAACAAGATGAAACAGGTCAGCTATGGCTGGGTACACAGCTATGGATGGTATAGTGTGCTGTGATGTCCAGGTGGACTGCACGACCCCGCCCTGTGAGGATAGAAAAACTCAGTGATATCCAGACTCTTACAAACTGTGGTGTGGCACAGACAGAGCCTAAGCGTACCCTCCCCTACACTGTCACTCCAGATGCCTGACAGACCTAAAATAATGTAGGTGGTAGTAGGCAACGGTTACATTGTATCACATGAGAACTACAACCTGTGAAGTTTCTGCCCCGTAAACCTGAGGACCTGACATTGGAAACCCAGCCCCCATTTTTCATGCCAGGTTTGGGCACATGTGCATCTGTAACCTTGCCAAGGGATATGAAGGCAGGAAGATGGGGCTCGGGAAAGTCGGCCAGTCTATCTAGTCAGTTAGCTCCAGGTTCAGTGAAAGAACCTGTCTCAAAAAATAAAGCGGAGAGCAGTGAAATAAGACACCTAATGCTGACCTCCGCCCTCCACACACATATATCCTATATGCATGCATATGCATGTACCCATGCATATATACATACACCACACACACACACAGAGAAAAAAATGAGAACAAAAATATATCTACACATATTCAATAGACACAGTATCTTTTCTGGATAGTTTTGATCTGAAGTGAACCACACCTTGTTAAACAATATCGAGTCCCCTTCCCACCATCGAACATATTGACTGGTTGCCTATTTTGTATCACAAACTGTCTTAGAGAATAACAAACACAGCGATGTGGCTCCTGAGCCCTAGTTAAAACAGATAGAGGGCTGACAAGTATGCTAAGCAAAAGAAGACACAGGCAAATACATTTATATTCCATGTGTCTCTGGAATGTTCGGGAGTTGACAATGTCAGACATTACAACAAATTATTTGCTGCTCTAGCATATGGGTATGAGAATGGACCCCTGAGCAATCTATCCATTGAGGAACTTGTTAGGGAGGTGAACGCGCCCCAAACTGAACTGTGGCAACAGTTAAATGGTTCCATCATTATTTACTGAGGTCACTAGACGGGGGTGAGGGGGGGTGGGGGGGGGTGGGAGGAAGGCTCAGTGGTTAGAGCTCTTACTGCTGTTGTAGAGATCTAGGTTCAGTTCCCAGCACCCATATCAGGCATCATACCTGCAGTTTCAGGGGACCTAACACCATCTTCTAGCCACAGATATTTGCTGGCGTGTGGGGCACATCAGTTCACACAGGCACACACACACATACACACAAATATACATAAATAAAAACAAGCATTTAAAAAAAACCATTGAGCATTGAAAATACGTGGATATGACAGTCTGTATATTATGTTTCGGAGAAAAAGTTCTTTAAATAGATTTATTTCTTGTCTTTATTACCGGGTAATCTGTACCCATCCAAGAAAAAACAGTACCAACTTGGGAGACTCAGCTATAAACAAGGAATTCCCTGTAGGATTCATCTCTACAGGTCTGAACAACAGGATGGCCACTCAGTCCATCCTCATATCCTACCCACTAGGGAAAAGAGGTGTCCCATCATTGCCTGTGGCTGGGCACATCCTGTTCTTCCCTCCCTGGGCTGCAGTAAACTTGTCAGCACCCCTAGGCTCCCAAAGAGAATGAGCACCCCCCCCTCCGCCCCTGGGGCTTCTCTCAGAAATGGCCTCTCACTCAGGATGGAGGTCGCAGTTCCGAATAGTGTCCTTCTGCAGGGTACTTGGAGAAGTACCCTGGCAGCTGTTTTCTATTGCGCTTTCAGAGTAGGCTGTGGTTTTTGAATAAGGACTGGTTGGGGAAGTGGGTTAGGAGAAGTGAGTGACACAGAAGGCAGGAGGAGGGAGCTCCAGCCTCCCAGGCCTGTTGATGAGTTCCCAGCCTCCAGCTGCTGCTATTACTCACCAGTGCAACTCCATCTGACTGCTACAGTTTGCTCCAAGGGTTTACCCCTGAAGGATATGGTGGGTTTGCTACAGAAAACATGGCCCTGAGATTCCCGACACCAACTAGACTCCATTCACAGCTGTCCCCTAAAATGCTTCTTCCTACCACCCCTCCTCCATGGAAACAGGAAGTAGTGAGGCCACTTTGTCACAGGCTGGGTAATGACCATCTTCACTCTTCCTGATTCTTAGTCACGGGAAAGTAAGCAGAGGCTCTCAAAGGCAGTCTCCTGCTGTTGGCTCCAGGTAAAAGCACCTACCTGGGACTGGGGAAATACAGGTGTGCATATTTGCACATACACATGCACGTTCGCATATACACATGAGTATACACACACACACACAAACACACACACACACACACACACACACACACACTCACAACCAAAGACCAGCAATCTCCAAATGTTCCAGCCCTATAATTAAGGCTGCACTTTTCCTCTACTGTCTGTCAAACTCACCCTCTTCTCTGGCCAATACTTTCGGATGCTCAGGGGCTGGAGAGATGGCTCTGCAGTTAAAGAGCACCAGCTGCTCTTCCAGAGGACCTGGGTTCAATTCCCAGCACCCACAAAGGGGCTCACAACCACCTGTAACTCCAGTCCAGGGGCTAGTAGGCCCTCTTCTGGCCTCCACAGGCACCCAGCATATCTCGTACAGAGAGACACATGCAGACAAAACAGCTGTGCACATAATATAATTTCTTTCAAAGAGACTTATAATCTCCTTAAAAATTGATGTTCAGCTCCTGTCTTAAACACCGCCGCTCTCTTCGTTAGAACAATCCAAATCTCACATCCACAATTCGACTCCACAAACAGCCCCTGAGCACCCCTCTCCACCCTGCATGACATCTCTCTTCTCTGAAGTACCACAGCTTTCCCCTTGCAGAAATCCCAGTTAGCAATCCCAGCTAGTCCTGTGCATCTGCCGGCCACAATGAGGAGGTGAGGCCCTCCCGAATGTGGACCTGTCTTTAGACTGCCTTCAGCCAACTACTCATGAGACAGAGACTTAGACATAACCCAAAGAGTAATCCAAGGTACAGATGACAACTCTTGACTTGTTTACATATTGATTTATTTTAAGCATCACCATATGCCATGTTATCCTCCTAACGCTATATATCTATATCTATATATCCTAACGCTCTGTATCTTTATATCCCCAGTCTCCATCTTCCCAGGGCTGGGATAGCAGGCTTGTTGCCACCCACGTACAGTGTATGCCATGTGATTGAACCTAGGGCCTTTGAGCATGCTCGGCCAGCATTCTAATATCTGAGCCATGTTTTCCACTCCTTATTCTACATTTTAAGCATATAGTTTGTCTTTTTTTTTTAATATCCTATTAACCTGTCTTCCCACCTCCACTCCTCCATCCCTAGTGCCCTTGTTCCTTTCAAATACTCTTTCTACTTTCACATTACATATACATGCATGTGTGTGTATATACATACATACACATATGCATTTAGAGTACAACATCTGTCATTCTCAGGCTGACTGACTGCTGATGCAAGGCTCTACACTTGTATCCATCTCCCTGCAAATACATAATTTCATTCTTACTTTTTAATGGCCGAATAAAAACTCCATTGAATATGCACACATTTTCCAAAAAAAAAGTATTTGTAAATATTATTTATAACTCTTCTATAAAACACACAAGACAGTCCAGTCATTCGCCCTTCTTCCCCCAATGCAACCATGTTTCTGCTTCTTTCCAAAACGGCACCTGTGGTTTCCCATTGCACAGGAATAGATAGGTTATCAGAAGTCACCCCCCAGATACTTGATCACACAAGAAAAAAACATGTATAATTCCTACTGGGGACAGATTTCTTCAGCAGTGTTCCTCAGAAATGGGCCAAAACACCTGTGCTCTATCCCATTCATGTCTCTGGGTAAAAGTGTAAACAAGACTGCAGTCACTTACAATCCGGTCCTTCCAACTCAGATCTTGAGAGCCCCGCCCTCCACTTCCCTCACCTGAGGACACCTCAGATTTCCCCTGCAGCTACTCTTACACAACTCTGCCAAACCACACAGCATGCAACAGGAAAGAAAGCACTAAGCACTAAATTCAGCCTGGCAGCAGCAAGGCTCTCGGTGAGACAGTACAGTTACCTCAGCCCATGATGGCCAGTAACAGTAACAGCGTACCCTGGAATAGTCTACAACCAAGATTTCTCTCACTAAATGGAATTGCTAGCTCTAAAGCCATCCTTTATCATACAAACCCATGGCTGGTGATCACCCTGTGCTAGCCTGATACTGTTTTAAGCACAGGATAAGTGCACCTAGGAGAGAAACTAATGTTTTCATTCTAGACCGTGAATAATTGTTACAAAGAATTGTTACAAAGGACTGGTGAGATAGCTCAGTGGTTAAGAGCAGTGACTGCTCTTCTAAAGGACCTGGGTTCAATTCCTAGCACCCACATGACAGTTCACAATTGTCTGTAATTCCAATTCCAAGGGATCCAACACCCTCACACAGACATGCATGCAGACAAAACACCGACCAATGCACATAAAATGAAATTTTTTAAATTATTGTAAATATCAATGCCTGTACATTATGTGCATTATGTGTCCTTGGGGCTTGGGGAGGTGGTGAGCCTCCATGTGGGGGCTGGGAATCAAACCTGGGTCTTTCATAATAAGGAGAAGTGCCTTTTACCACTGAGCCAACTCTCCAGCCATTATTTTTAAAAGGAAGGGAGGGAGGGGGGGAGGGAGAGAGGGAGGGAGGGAGGGAGGGAGGAAGGGAGGGAGGAGGGAGGGAGGGAGGGAGGGAGAGAGAGAGTTGAACAAACGCTGGGGATGTAGCAAGGGTGGCAAAGAGCACTTACACATGAGCCCTGGGTTCAACCCCCAGCCCAACATAAACCAGGCATGGCAGCACATGCCATAATCCCAGCTCTGGGAAGGAGATGGCAGGCGGGAGAATCAGTTCACCCTTGCCTACACAGAAAGCTGAGGCCAGACTTGGTTACAGGAGAGCCCTTCTCAAAACAAAACAACAAATCCCCAGAAAGTGAAAGGGACAGCTAGGGAAAGAGCGAAGCTAGGATGTCCTAAATTAAACAGAGCAGAATTCGAGACTCTTTTTTTCTTCCCCTTTTTTCATTTGCAAACAGCATGCCTTTCAAGGACTTAACTTAATCTAGACCTCAGTTTCTCATCTATAAAACAAGAACCAGACTGGATGACTCAAGGGCCGTTAGCTCCAGCTTCCTGATTCATGAAGTGACAATCCAGGCCAGAGAGAAGAGCTGCTTTGAACTGGCAGGCACCACCGCAAGCTCTTGTTTTGTCTGAGGAAATTAAACAAGAATAGGGAGTCGGCTGCATAAAAATTGCTTCCCTGACTGCTTTGTACAAGGTTGGGAGAGACAAATTGCTGGAATTCTTCCCTAAGCAGCTTACTGTTTATACCAGGAAAGTGTAGTTTTTGCAGAGCCAAACAGACAAGACAGTATGTCTACAAATGTAAAATAAGTCTGCATCCCACCAAATCCTAGATTTAGCTTTTTCTTTGAAACGAGGCTTATACAAGGGGGGGGGGGGTCTGAAGATGAAAGAAAATTGAAAATTGCATAAGAAGCAATCAAAAGAACACTTTTAGAAGCTGCAAATAGGACCAGTTTTGAAGAAGTTTTTGGCCACGAGCTATAAATCTTTCTAATGAATTGAGATCTTTCACGAGTTCCCAAATTATAGTCCCCCAAGGAACAACTGGAACCTTTAATTTTTTTTATAGATAGAATCTTCAGAAGTGTCCAGCCAAGCAAAGGATACCGTCCCAAGCTGAGTCCTTCGCTAGTCTGAATATTAAGGTGATTAATGGACTTATTCATCTCCATTTTGAACCTTGTCTATCCGTCTGTCTGTCTGTCTCTCTCTCTCTGTATGTGTGTGCATGTGACAAGGTCTCCTACCTCGGTCCCCAAGGCAGGATAGGCCTGTACCACTACATTTGTTTTGTTGTTGTTGTTGTTTTTCATTATTATATTTATCTATCTGGGTTTGGCCATTAGTTTTATCAAGACTATAAAGAGCCGCAACTATCTTTGACATTCATTCTGGCTTTAATGCACTAATATTCTTAAAGGCCAAATGGAATTTTTTTAATCTGAGATATAACATCACAATAATGGCGAGAAAATGATATTCGACAACAGGCATCCTACCAAGAAGTACAAAAAGTCCATCACTTCACGCCAACAAGCAGGTTTCAAACTGGCCTATGTGCACTGCGATAGCCATGTCCCATCCTGCGCTGACGTGCCGGAGCCAGGGGCTTCCAATCAGATGCCTGCTGCAGTTCTTAACAACAGTGCCCTCGCCCAAGAGGAACAGGAGCTTCCAGGTTTCTCATTTCTCAAGCACTCAGAAGAACAGTGGCTGTCACGACAAACTTACTGGCTATTATTCCAGAAGCTTCTTTTTTGTTGTTTTTATTATTATTTTATGTGCATCAGTGTTTCGCCTCCACGTATACCTATGTGAGAGTGTTAGAGGCCCTGGAACTGGAAGTATAGACAGTTGTGAGCTGCCATGTGGGCGTGGGGAATTGAACCCAGTTCCTCTGGAAGAGCAGCCAGTGCTTAGAACAGCAGAGCCTTCTCCCCCACCTAAATTCCAGAAGTTTCTAATCTGAAGATCCTATATAAGTTTATAGGTGGACTGTCTTGACCTTGATAGAGATTAGCCCAACTATAGATTACCAGAGCTGGTACTAAAAGCCTACCTCACCTAAACTAACATGAGATTAGGTTTAATCTTTTATGAGAGGAGAGCTGAAACACAGCAATTCAAAATTACAGAACAAAAATGTCCGTGGGATACGAACACACACAGGGACTTTTCACCCCACAGCTTCCTCATCTAAGAACAGAGGGTCACAGCCCATTACTCATACGGTTTGTAGAGCCCAGAAAGGGGAATCTGAGCGGCGGCCCTCGGACTATGACTAACACCTAGCAGGCACTGACTCCAGGGCAGTCACCTGCCCTCTCCTTTGTCCTCTTCCTTTCCCTGCTCAGCTTCCTACTTAGAGTACAACAGCACCCGAAATCCTTAAGGATGGACGCTGTAGTGCTCACCTACGTCAGCAGCCACCGAAAGAAAACTGCCAATCAAGAAGGACTGGAGCAATCAGAGGATGAGGTGATCTTCCAAGTCCTTCCTGGGTTGCTGGACAGTGGCCTGCATTTGATGGGTATGGGGGTGCGGGGTGCATTTTACTGTAGGAAGCTAAGTGTTACTCGGAAGAAGCGGCACTTCGATCTGGGATGTCTTAGTATCTAAGTTCTCTCTCTGCCTCCTATCTCTTCCAAGCATTTCTGTAATGACTCAAGGGAGGAGCCACGGTGTGAGTCAGAACGGCCAGCAACACTCTTCATCAGACCTCTCCATCTGAGGATCGTTGGTTTATCTGTCTGTCTGTCTGTCTCACTGACCTTCTGTTCCTTTTCACTCAACTCCTTCTTGGTAATCAAAATAAGAGGAAAACAGAGGGGCGAGGCTCTGATTCTAACTAAGACAGTTTTAGGCACACGAGAGAGAAAGAAGCCCAGAACATCCAATCACAAACGCTCTCATAAGACTGCAGGGGAGCCGGGTGTGGTGGCGCACGCCTTTAATCCCAGCACTCGGGAGGCAGAGGCAGGTGGATTTCTGAGTTGGAGGCCAGCCTGGTCTACAAAGTGAGTTCCAGGACAGCCAGGGCTACACAGAGAAACCCTGTCTCGAAAAACCAAAAAACCACAAAGACTGCAGTGGAGAAACCAGGCTCATTAACATATGCCTGGAGTCTCAGCTCTAAGGAGACATGAGCAGGATGACTGACCTGAGTTCAAGGCCAGCCGACTCTCTAAACAAGAGTCAGACTAGCCACTGCTAGTCTACCTAGTGAAGACTTGTCAAAACAAACAAACAAACAATAAATGATTGTTCCTGACATAGGTTCTTGTTAAATGAAGATTAAGCGATCTATGCTTAAATCAGTCATATCTAAGATTCTTTTGAGTTTGCTGCATCCAACAGAAAGCATAAGTGAGGAAGAGAATAAGAAGCTAGAAACCAGGATAATAGAATCTAGGAGAAGCACTGTGAATGGCAGTCAATGATGTGGGTGGCTACTTTTCTCCATATGGACAATGACTCTAAGACAAATGTCATTTCAATGAGGAAAACAACGATCCTCAACCAGGCTACCAAATCTGTTCATTTCCATTATCTACCTGGACGGGTGAGCATTCCAGTAGCAGCTTTTAATCTGAGTGTACTTCCTAGCAGAACTGGCAGCCCCACGGCCCATCCAAGGGCAAGGGATGCCCTGCAGTCCCAGGATCATGCCTGGGAGGATCCTAAAACTGAACCTCAGCTTCTTTGACATTACAGACACTAGAGCCCTAGCTGACTGACCCTCAGTGAGAAAATACAGATACTTGTGTGTGTGTTTGTATGTGTGTCTCTGTGTGTGTGTGTCTCTGTGTGTGTGTACACATGTTTCATGGAGGTCAGAAGCATCAGGTGCTGGGTCTCTGTGTGTGTGTACACATATGTTTCATGGAGGTCAGAAGCATCAGGTGCTGGAGTTAAACATGATTGTGAGCTGTCTGAGGTGAGTGCTAAGAACGTAGATCCTCTGCAAGAGAGGTTTGTGCTCTTAACCACTGAGCCATTGCTCCAGCTCTGTAAGTGATCATTATAATAAGCTAATAATAATCACCCTGCATTTAACCATACTTCTGAACAGAGAAAACAGCAGAGGCATAAAAACAAATGAGTGGATAAAAAAAAAAGATGGGTAATGGTGCAGCCATCAAGCCTGACCACCAGACCTCAATGGCTAGGACCCACAGAAGAGAAGGAGAGAACCAACTTCTGCAAGCTGTTCGCTGCTCACTACTCATGGATGGACACACAGACACACACACACATTAACATTTGAGAAAAATAAAAACAAATGAGCAGCTACCATTTGTGTAAGAAATGAGTGATCTGTAAATCAGAAAGTAAGCAATTATCAGATCCATGGTTGTGTAAGGGGCTTATTCTTTTATACATTTATCATATATGTATATACACACACATATTTAGCAATAAAAATAATATATTTGTGTGTGTATATGTGTGTGTAATTTTTTTCAGTTTCACCTTCTCTCAGAACCTAAAGGCACATACAACACTCCCATCCCACATACACATTTTACGTCCCACAGACAATATTTCATGATAATCCCCTTTACATTTCAAAAAGCTTCCCATGCAATCCATTTTCTACTTGAATACATCTAATGGCAACCAAATGTAACGTTAAAAAGTTTTGCAATTTCAACATGCCTCTTGACTTATCCCCAAAGCAATAAAGTATTTTTAGGCATGAATACTCATAAAAGGAAAATATAGTTCATAAAAAAAAATGTGACCACCAAACTTATAAAACCAACTAAACGTTAATAGGAAAATCACATTTCTATGGAGAAATCTAGGCTTGATGGCTCGCTTGTCTTCTGGCATTTAAAAATAAAAGCCAGCCAGGCAGTGGTGGCGCATGCCTTTAATCCCAGCACCTGGGAGGCAGAGGCAGAGGCAGGCAGATTTCTGAGTTCACGGCCAGCCTGGTCTACATAGTGAGTTCCAAGTTCCAGGACATCCAGGGCCACACAGAAAAACCCTGTCTCGAGAAATCAAAAAAACAAACAAACAAAAAAGAAAACAAAAAAAAAACCAACCCAAACAACAACAACAACAACAACAACAACAAAAAAAACACTCTAAAATCAGTGGGAAATCTGTTATTCTTCCATATTACAATGCTATACTTCATTTTCATGCAAGTCACTTGGATGAGTCATGGGGTAGCACTGAGCTACAGCCATTGGCAGCAATGGAAAGCCCAGCAGTATCAAATCCTGCCTGCACCCTGTACACCACCATGGAGGGACTTCCTACTGGCAAAGACATCCTGTTTCAGGAGTTGTGTATATCCTGCATACTCCCTTCACCATTCACACCTCCAACCTATCTTTCTACTCTACAGGGACTTTTTTAGAAAAGAGAGAGTAGGGAACCAAAGTAATAGGAAACTAAAGACAGTTTCAATAGAATGCTGGGGACACTTGGCTTTGGTCAGTCGGACTCAAGGGTGAAAGAGCTATCTCAGAGCTTCTATCTCCATCCTATCTCCAAGCCTTCCTGCCTTGTCTGAATGCTAGATAACTCCCCTGTGGTCTTGACCATCCTCCGTCCACTCTTCCCACACGCATTAAAAAAAAAAAAATCACATAATGGACTGGTAGAGACGAAAGAATATTCCCAAAGCACTCACCAGGAAAAAACCAGTCATGAGAGGCTCCACAACACTCTTATCCACATCCTTACTTTCTGAGAAGTCTTTACCCTCAGCCCCTAAACATACCGCTCTGTACACTCCTGTCATTCTCGTAGCTCTCTGCACACTTCATATGACGCCTTATTTCTCAAAATCTCTCAACACTCTGTCTTAAGAACTTCTGAATCTCCTTCCTTTCTGAGTCTCCTTTTGTAATTCCCAAATAGGGCTTTTGCTATATCCCTCCATCTGACCTAATGCTAACCATAAATTAAATTTACAAAAGCCCAATTGAGCCACAGCATGCTCTGGATGACAATGCTAAGCTACCTAACTCAGAGCTGAGTCAACTGTCTTAGTTACTACTGTGGTAAAGAGACAACACGACTAAGAGAGTATTTAATTGGGGGGTTGCTTACAATTCCAGAGGGTGAATTCATAACCATTATGGAGGGGAGCATGGCAGCAGGCAGGCAGGCAGGCAGGCAGGCAGACAGGCATGGCATTGGAGCATTAGCTGAGAATATACATCTGATCCACAAACAGGAAGAAGAGAGACAAAGTATGGGCCTGGCTTGGGCCCACCACCAGTGAAGCATCTCTTCCCACAAGACCACACCTCCTAATCCTTCCCAACAGTTCACCCACTGCAAACATTCAAATGTAGGAGCCTATGGAGTAGGGGGTGGAGGGGAGACATTCTTATTCAAACTACCACACCAATGCAACCTGCTGTGTGACATGGCCTGCCCAGGTGCCTCATGGGGATCCACACTGCCTTCAACCAGTCTTCACAATGGCAAAGTCTATTTGCTCAAGGGCTTTTTGGCCCATGGGGCATCCCCAAGAGTCACCAGAGGAGGACTTGTTGTATACATCAATTTCTGTTTGAAACTGTTAAGACTTTTCTTCCATGCTGAATTTCATGAGGAAGTTAGGAATATTGGTGGGGGGGGGGGGAGCTAGGACTAATATAACCCCTTGAGAGAGTTAACACCATTCTGGCAACTCCTTGGCTCTTTGAAGGAACCAGGAAGGGTAAAGTTAGTTGTCTAGGTTTAGAAGTAACTAGTTCTCTGCCACATAATGGGGGAAATGTAATGTTGAAGATGTTTCAACATTTACACCATCTCAAACTAAGTAGGACAGTAAATGACAAGGCCAGCAACTCAAACACAAAGTAGAACTGCTCATTCATCAACAGATGTCTAAATAATGACTTACTGGATAGAGAACAGAGTAGGGGCGATGTGCTCTCACACCATAGGTGAAAAAAATAAAAACAAACAAACAAACAAACAAACAAACCAAGATAACCAGGGATTTAATGTGAAAAGAAAAATCCATAAGTGATAACGTTTTTTGTTTTTTAATTACATGATAATATTTTTTTAATTTTGGAAAAATCAAAATTTCCTCACTGACAACCAAGTGAAAACAGCTAAAGACTACAAGTTCAGTCAGATCAAAATTAAAATGCCCACTGGATAAACAGCCTACACCAGGAAAATTCATCTCAGAAAAATATGTGACAAAAGATAATAAATCATCCATGGTCAAAAGTGGGAGAAGAAGGAATGCTATCAGATCAAGGAGCTTACAGGAGAATACACACAGGTCAGTCACAGACGCAGCAAGCCCAAGAGACCACAGCAAGCCCAAGAGACCGTCATTTTCACAATATGAAGCAAAGTAACAAAATGTTTTAAAATGTAGCAACCAAAGGTGGGAGCAAGTATATGAAAATGCAGCAGAGATACACCCAAAGGACTCTGCATCCTCCCAGGGACACTTGCCCACCTACGTTCATTGCTGTTCTATTGATGATAGCCAGGAATCAGAAACAACCTAGCTGACCCTCATTAGAGGAATGGAAAGAAACTGTGGTACCTTTACACAATGGAGCACTACTTAGCTGTTAAAAATGATGAAGTCATGAAACTCAGAGGCAAGTGGATTGAAGTAGAAGAAAATCATGCTGAGTAAGATAGCCCAGATGCAGAAGGACAAATATGATATGTATTTGCTTACATATGGATGGTAGCTGTTAAATCAATAATAACCAAGCTATAATCCATAGACATAAAGGGTAAGTAAGAATAAGGAACTAGGGCAGACAGATAGCTCTCCCTACAAAGGGAAATAGAATAGTTAGTTATAGAAAGATGGGAGTCAGGGCTGGAACAGGAGGATCAACTGGGGGCAGGAAAAGGAGGGAATATCAGGAGAGATAGCTAAAATTAAGGGCCATTTGAGGGGTGTAGTATAAAAACTTAATAGAGTAAAAGCTTGTGTGTGTGTGTGTGTGTGTGTGTGTGTGTGTGTGTGTGTGTGTGTGTGATCTAAATGAAATGGCAAATAACAGGGGAGACAGAGACCCAACTAGACATCTCTTGTCACCAAAGGAAGTTTCTAGTACCAGAAATGCATTACATTTAATTGATTTGTTGGCCAAAGGGGTTCCAAGAGAATCCCTAAACAACCCAGACTATAGGTTGCTCTCCACAAACTGACAGAAGGCCCCATTGCTAACACCACAACCTACCCAGTTCATTGAACATGGAGAAGAAGTCCAGCTGGTACCTACACAGAGCCTTCACCCCTACATTCTACATAGAGCCTTCACCCCTACATTCTACATAGAGCCTTCACCCCTACATTCTACACAGAGCCTTCACCCCTACATTCTACATAGAGCCTTCACCCCTACATTCTAGTATCTTTGATCCAGGAAGGTATTCTGCAAGCTATCAAAAGAGAAACATAAACATCAACCCAGCCACAAATCCTTTCATTCTCCATGGTGTCCTGCCCCCATACATAGTGCAACGGTGGCACACAACTTGCAGGGGTAACCACCTACTATCTGATTTGCCTGAAGGCCCACTCCATGAGATAGAATCCATAGCCAGCACTGCTTGGGTGACCAAGAACCTAAGACTAGATAGCCCAGGGATCTAGGGTGGCAATAAATAATACTAGCCAAAACAAAATTTTTAAAAAAATCAAAATAAAACAAAGCAAACACAAGCACAGCCGATGGGAAGAGAGAGAGACCCCAAGCTAGACACTATGCAGAGAATGGACCTTGGAACACTCAGTCATAAATAAGATATTTCCATCAAACCCCTCGCCCACCCCCCAAGGGCTCAGGAAACCCTGTGGAAGGGGAGGTAGAGAGAGTGTAATGGCCAATGGGGACAGAGGACACCAAGGAAAGAAGGTCTTCTAAATACAGTAGGACTGATGAACCTCTGAACTCACAGACTGAAGCAGTACAGAGCTTCCACTGGTGTGCACCAGATAGGGTCCTGAAAGAAGTGTACACATGTCCCCATCCCTAACCCAGAAGCTGTCACCAATGGAAAACCACTTGCAAATGAGAATTTAGTTTTCTCCAAGGGAGTCTCACTGAGGAAGCAAACTTCTCTCAGGGAGAGGCTGCATGCCCAGCAGAAAGTGGCCGACAGAAGGTTCCTCGGGTCATAAAGTCATGCCAGGGCTTCTCTTTCCATATCCTTGAAAGATACATACACACACAAACACACACACACACACACACACACACACACACACACACACACACACACACACACACACATATATATATCAGTTCAGTGTTTTTATGGGATTCCTGAGTGTGCCAACAAGTGGGTCTCTGCATCTATATCTGTCTTTTGCCTTTCCTTGGGCTCTTCTCCTTCTGTTTGCTTTGTCCTGTCCCAATGTGTTAGTCTTTCTTTTATTTCATTATTATCCCTTAGAAGTCTCCTTACTATTAAATGAGACCCACAAAGGGAGTGGACATGGACAGGAGGAGAGGTGAGATAAATAGGAAGTGTAGGGGGAGGGGAAAATGTAATCAAGATGTGTTATGGGGGCGGAGAGGGGGACTTAAAAACACAACGCTGCCCAGAGGATACTATCCAGGATCTTGCCGCCTACCTCAACCCCAGGTGTGTGTGAACACAATGGATGCATATGTGTGCATATGTGTGTATATGTGTATGACTCTGCGTGTGCTGGGGATGAAACCAAAGACCAAGGCTGAACCTACTACACAGAAGTTTTCAGAAGTCCGTTCTGAAATAAGACTAAGTATTTGAGCTCTGTGAGGTTTGAAAAAAAAATTGGGCACACGCATGCACATGCAAATGCCACCCACATAAAAATCAACCTGGTCATGAAATGGAACACAGAAACTTCCACAAGTTCTTCTGCTTTGTAGTCCTTTTCAAAAGAAACCACTCTCTGACTCTACAGATGGTGACCACTTCAAGCTTACTTTAAACCTTTTATTATCTGTTTTAAACCTATTTACTGAAATAGAGGTATTGATAATTTGCATTAATTTTTCCAAACTAGGAAAAAGCATGCTATAATATTTATATGTATCATAATTCCTTAAAACATTGTCTGTCTGTCTGAATGTCTGCCTGCCTACCTATCAATCATCTACGTACCTACCCATCCATCCATCCATCCATCCATCCACCCGTCCATCCATCTACCTACCTACCTACCTACCTACCTACCTACCTACCTACCTACCTACCTACCTACCTACCTATGAGGCATGGCACAGTGTGATGTGTGTGGAGGACAGAAGACAACTTGTATGAATCAGTTCTTTTTAGGATCTGGGTTCTGGGAATGGAACTCAGGTCATCAGACTTGGTGGTGGGCATCTTTACCAGCTGAGCCATCTTGCCAGCCCACTGGTTTTGGTTAAATGAATAAATGAGTTTCAAAAGTACCGAAATCTGTGTCTAAGTCTATATAATAAATTGTTAGCATGTGTTCAAGATAGCAGAGAAAGCATGATCTACTTCTTTTCATGTGATTATTTCTTTGATTATAAAAAGCACTTCATGGCATACAAACACACCTCAGATTATACAAGGCTTTACACAAAATAAATAACTAGATCCCAGCTGGCTCTTCTAAAATGAACTGAGCAAAATGGTTGGAAAAAAATGCCCAGAGGGCAAAGCATCTGAACCCTGACAAGAGCTGCTGGAAAGGAAACTGTCAGGGGTTCTCCAAGACCTTCCTTCCGTGCATTTCCACAGACTCAAAGTAATCTAACGGACGCAAAACTAGTAAAGGAATCTGAAGAAGCAACCTAGAAAAAATACATATAATTATGGCAATTTTTGTTCTGTGAGGAACGGTGTGTCAATAAGCAATGTTGGTACTGTGGGCTTCATATGGGACAGGGAAAAATAAAGAATTCCTCATTCTATATACAAATAAATACAAAATAGAAATAAATAAATAAATAAATAATGTAATAAAGGAATATGTAAATAATGAGTAAGGGAGGGAGGGGGGACGGAGGGAATGAAGGGAGGCATGGAGGGGAGGGAGGGAGGAAGGGAGGGAGGAAGAGGGTCTGTCTGGGCACTCAGTCACTAAGTTTGAGAACCACAGTAAGTGGCTTCCAACAGCAGTCTGCAGTGCCAGCCCCAGCAGAGAGGTCATCGCGCAGGCCTCTCTCACAAGCTGGCATGAATGCCAACAGGCTCTCAATGTTGTGGGGAATAATCAGCCCAGCAATTAACCTTTGACCTCAGTAGAAATAAGAGCATCTGTGTGAGGAAACACAAACAGAGCTGTTTACTGCTAGATGGCTTGTAGTGGCCGCAGAAGCAGAAACACATCCCCGCATCACCGAAGTCAAGAAAAGGAAGTGAAAAGTGCCCTGGTACCATGGAGTACAGTCATCGTGTATGGGGTGGCGAGTCAGGGCTCTGTGACTGACCAGGAAAGGTGTCCGGGATTCACTGTTAAATGGATTAGGAGTGGAGGGGAGACAAGTTTCGGAACACTGTGCTAGCGTCTGAGCCCTTTCCAAATACCTAAAAGAGCAAACTGCAACCTACACACTTAGCTATTTTCAGGAACGAGGAATGGTGCTTGGTCTCTGCTAGCCCCCTTTTAAACTTTATTTTACATCTTTTCAATTTTGTCATTGGCTGGGCCACAATGGTGCTTGCCTTTATCCTAGCACTCAGGAAGCAGAGGTAGAAGGTTCTCTGTGAGTTCTAGACCAGCCTGGACTACAAGGTGAGCTCCAGGACAGCCCAGAAGGTCAGCGTAGAGAATTCACTATCTCAAAAAGAAAAGTAATTAATTTGTAATTGGGGGCTGGAGAGATGGCTCACGGGTTAAAAGCACTTGTTGCTCTTGCAGAAGACCCAGGTTCCATTCCCAGCACCAACACATTGCCTCCAGCTATCTATACCTTCACATCCAGGGGATCCAAAAATCTTTTATGACTTCCATGGGCATCAGGCACACACATGGTGCACATAGATACATGCAAAATAGCTACACACACACACACACACACACACACACACACACACACACACAAGTACATAATCTAACAACGTTTTCAAAATAAAATAAAATAAATTTCTGCTCAAGCCACAGAACATAAGCATCACCACCTAAGCAGCTGTACATGCCAGTAGGTTATGGGTATTCACATTGCTGTGTAAAAGCAGGACCTTTAGTAATGTGTGACTCTGCACCTAGGAAACACAGTCTCTGTGGCCCGCTCCCCTCCTCCCTGGCTCCCACTGCCTTTTACTTTCTGTCTCTTTGAATCAGAATATTAAACGCATCTCAACACAGCGGGAAGCACAGTGCAGTTTTCATTTTCTTCCTCGCAGAATTCACGTATCATGTCATCCAAGGTCTCCCATGCTGTAGCATGTACACAGCTAAATAATTTTCCATCATACGCGCAGGCACACACAGACAAACACGGGGTATACACACACACACACACACACACACACACACACACAAATGTGAGAACCAAAATTAAATGCTGGAGGCAACTGTTTATGCTTCATTCCCCTAAACAAGTTTGTTTGACCCAGCTGCACCTCCCGCACCTGACTGGGTGTAGTCTGAGATACCCATGCAGGAAGAACATCGGGATGTACACTTGCCTTTTATTGGACCGAATGGGAAATACAATGGCCATTGCATTAAGCCTCTGCAAAATGTAACTTGTGGCCATTTTCTGGGAACCCAGGAATGGACCTGGCCAGAGTCCATCATACTGGCCAATATTTAATTAAAACTTGCTTCAAATTTGGCTCAAAAATTGTGGAACTATCTCCCTCTCACAATTCTCAGCATGTATCTGAAGTTCCTTTTTTTCAAGGCTAAATAATTTTCCATCATACATACTGTCAGGCACACACAGACAAACAAACACACACACACACACATCTACTTTGTTTACCCATTTATTTATTGATGGACAGTAAGCTTAGTGATTGACATGGATATGCAACCACCTCTATGAGACTATTTTCATTATACCCAGAAGTGGATGTGCTAATACATATGTTAATTTATTTTTTCAGGAACCACCATAACTGCTTTCTACAAATGTAATATCATTGTACATCACCAATTTCTACCCTTTCTGCCAATATTTCTTTTCCTTTTTCTTTTCATCATTCATTCATTCATTCATTCATTCATTCATTCATTTTGAAGCAGGGTTCACTAGATAGCCTTGGCTGCCCTAGAACTCTGTGTGTAGATGAGGTTGGCCTTACACTCATAGAAATCCACCTGCCTCTGCTTCCCGAAGTGCTTGGACTGAAGGCATGCGCCAGCATGCCTGTCTTCTTTTCTGTCCTGTTGAGAGTAGCTGTGTTAATAAGTGAGAATTGATATTTCATTAAAGTTTGGTGTTTTGTTTATTTGTTTGTATTTTAAGACTTACATGTACACTAAAGATATACATGCTTTATCTGCATGTATTTCTGTGCACCGTGTGCATATATGGTACCCACTGAGGTCAGAAGAGAGTGTCAGATCCCCTGGAACAAGGTTGTAGGATCTTCTGCCAGAAGCCAGAAAACAACAATGTGAGAGAGGAATAATTACTAGGATATTAATGTGGCAATATTAGGATTCCTTGTCTTCATCCTATCAGACTAGAGAGTAAAGAAAGAATTTAGAGATCACTTTATTGATTTCCATGGAATGTCTATGAAAGAGTAAGCATTGGGAAATGTCACCCTTTGATTTATATTTGAGAAAATATAAATCTGAGTCCAGCAGATCTGGTCATATGTTTCTGAAGAAAGCTATCCTACACCCCATCCCTGGACTATATATGACATGACCCATGAAAATACATTTCTACTTATTCCCAAGATAGACTTGGAACTATTTATGAGTGACAAGGCATACCCTTGGGCTTGTTGTGCTCTCAGATCTTTTCTGAAAAAAGAAGGAAAAATTGGTATTCAGCTTGGAATCCAAACCAAAGACCCGACAGAGTTCTGTGGAGAGATTATTCCTGTTCAATGATGTTACAGGGCAGAGCAGCGTGGAAAAAGCAGAATATACCAATGTACCATTTCTTTCCGAGGGAAGAGCATCCTCCAAACATCAGGATCTCTAGAAGGAAGCCAGTGCTGCCTGCCACAGCGAAGTGTGGAGGAGAAGGATGGAGAGAGCCTGCTTTCCATTCTATGTAGTGTACTCTACATTGTATCTAGGAGCCTATGTCTTCCCATAAGCTTCCAATGTTCTCTGGCTGTACTTCCCCATGGGGTGCCCATCAGTCTCACACAGCTATAAATTTAACTGATTAGAGAATTACGAAAAGCGATGCCCGGCACTCTGTGCTCCAAGGGCTCAGCAGCCATTTGGTTACTTGTAGAACATTCCAGACACTGAACATTCCCATGAGAACAGGTTCCATCTGACAGTCTGTCCCAGGTGGCCGCCCAACTCAGAAGATCTTCTCCAGGAGGAAGACAAAGAGGTTTGAGAACAAAACTGATATAGGCCACTACTTTTGCAGGCCACTGGAACCTTCTCTCATGCCTGTAATTCTGACAACTGCTCTCTGGCTTATTGTTACAGCTCCTAAGGTTGTTCAACTTCGTTGTTTAGGCGCCCCTTGAAAAGGTTCCTTCATCCCCAGACCCTGATCCTCCAGAATCCCTAATCAGCAGAAGAAAAAAAAAAAAGGAACCAGTATTTCCCAGATCACATAGGTAGCCTTGTAATCACTAAGACTGACAGAATACTGATTGGAGAAATGACGGAGACGTATCTTCATCCCTTGAAATAGGTCCCCAACCCATACATTAAAGAAAAAGACCATAGGGTTGGTTAGGTAGAAGGAAGAAGGGAACAAAGGAAACAGAGGAATCTGGTAAAAAACAAACAAGGAAAACTGAGTAATGATTATGAAAAATTAGCCATGGGCATTGGTAGGTCCCAGAGAATAAAATATCATGTGTGTGTGTAAAACAAAACTATGGAAAAAGGACATCAAATCTAAAAGGGCCAATCTAGAATCTACTAAACCATAAAATAGACAAGGAAATATCAAAACAATGACCCAAAGAAGGAAGCTCTGAAATAAAGAAGGTAACCCTCCCCCAGTCAACCCAGCACAGATACCTAAAAGGCAACTCATACCAAGGCTCGTCACTATGAAATTTCAGGACACACTAATAGGGACGACTCTAGGATCTCTCCTAGAAGGTAAATCCTAGTCAAACCTGAAGGAGTTGGAAAAACCAAGAGTCACTCTGAATTTCTTAAATAAAGCATCTTTGCTACCACGTAGCAAACTGTACAGTATACAATTTGGCAGGAAGAGCCTTTTTTTATTTTTTATTTACATTTCAAATGTTATCCCCTTTCCCAGTTTCCCCTCTGGAAACCCATCCCATCCTCCCTCCCCCTGCTTCTATGAGGGTGCTCCCTTACCCACCCACCCACTCCCACCTCCCCACCACAGCATTCCCCTACACTGGAGCACAGAGCCTTCATAGGACCAAGGACCTCTCCTCTGATTGATGCCAGACAAGGCCATCCTCTGCTACATATGCGGCTGGAACCAAAGGTGTATTCTTTGGTTGGTGGTTTAGTCCCTGGGAGCTAGGAAGAGCCTTTTTAAATCTAGAGTTTTGTATCCAGCCAAACTATTATTCAAATGGGAAAATGAAATCAAAATCTAGCCATGGAAAGATCTCAAAAAGGTTATAAAATTTTTCATCAAGGAGTTAAAACAAGATATGCCGAAGACAAGCTAGTGAGTAACTCTAGCGGGAGAAAGACACATTCTAACACTGGAGGTGTCAAAGGACCACCAGAATGATGGGGACAGGAAATCTCAAGTGACCATAGCCAGACTTAAAGAGCAACCACACCAGACTAGGATAAAGCATATGTCCTTCAACAAGCTAACCCACTATATAAGACAAGTCCCACAAGTTGCAAACTCAGGAAACTGAGGTGAACAGGAACCCCAAAACCAATGACTACAGCAGTCATAGGCTGAGGTCTGCAGAAAGCTTCCATAGTTACTTGTTCAAATGCAAAATATTTCTTTATTTTTTGAGGCAGGATCTTACTACATGGTTCTAGTTGGCTATAAGAGTTTGCTATATCAACCAGGCTAGCCTCAACCTCTCAAAATCCCCCTGCCCCTGCCCCTGCCTCTCTAGTTCTGGTATTAAAGGTGTGTATTGCCATGGTCAACCACAAAATATTGTTAAGTATCACCTCTTGGTTATACCAAGTTACATATCTATTTCCAGTGTTTGAAACAGCTAAGAAAATAAGGTTTAGGGGTATTTCATGCACACACACACACACACACACACACACACACACACTCACACACACTCACTCACTCACTATATTTACATAATTTCCTCCCTCCCCCAGCCCTTCCATGTCCTTTCCAAACTTTTTCAAATTCATGGCCTCTTATTCTCTTGATGCTTTATTTTTAATTTACTTTCTAGTTGAGAAAATTCATTTTCCTCTTACTTTTTTTTCCAAAGAATTCTAGCCTGGAGACCAGGATGGCCTCAGCCTCCACCAGAGTTGAGATTACGCAGTGCGCCATCACACCTGGCACCGAGTGATGTCAAGAACCTTTTCTTTATCCAAACTGAGAAATTTGTATCAACATTAATCCGTGTGACCTCTACTATTTATTATTTTTGAACACAGAATGATACTGCTATAACAATGATCTTTTATGTTTTAAGCCAAAAATCTAACGTTTGTTTTGGTAATGTGCCCAAAATAGTAACAACAAAGTCCAAGGGCTTGAGTTGCTACAAGTTCCTTTGTGCGCCCAGCAGAAGAAGGGTCCTTTCTCCCTGCCATCCCTCCTTCACAAGAAGTGACACAATAGCATACTAATCTCCATGGAAGATTTTGGGCTTTGCCCAAGAGGATGAAGAAGCTGACTGAAGCACCCGATAGACTCCAGGTTCAGGATACACAGTGATGGACACTGTCTTGCAAAAGGTAGTCTGCTCCCACAAAGCACGTGGACTACACAGTCAGTCTGGCTTATCCACGTTTTGAATGCCAAAAATCAGAGTGGTCACCCAATTCCCCATGCTTTTCAAAGAAACACAAAGAGTGGAGCCAGACCATTGTGAGGCTATTCCCTAGACTGAAGAACCATATCCAGCTGTAGACAAGACAACTAGAGTTCAGAGTTCCCTAGCTCTATGACTGGCATGCTTTCTCACATCCCTTGTATCCCTTGAAAGGCTCCTCTGCTGATAGATGGAAAAACCCAGGAAGGTACATGTGGGTGCTCTAACCCCATTAAAAAGGGGGGTGGAGGCAGAGTGTTTGCACATAAACCACACACACTCTCCCACAGGCTTTAAATTATCTCCAGGTTACACAAATAACCCAACATAGCATGAGTTCTCTGTAAGTCACTATTGCACTGCATTGTTTACAGACTAAGGAGAATGCCCAAATCAAAAATATATACATGCTAAGTGTGCATGCAAGCACACTGCCTTCTGAGGGCCACTTAATCTATACACAAATGGACAAGCAGAGCAGGAGATGGCCCATAGCATTTCCAGCCAGGTTTATATGACATCTTTAACTCTAGTCCCTAGCTGGGTGCTGGCAGGGGAGAACACAGTTGGCCAGGGACCAGTTCTAGGCATCCCTGGCTCTCTGTGCTACGCATCCAGCCGAGGACTGTGCCAAGCAAGGCCCCTCATCCACACCACAACCCAGTGGCCCACTCCCGTGGACCCTCTCACATTTATAAACTGGGGGGCAGGGAGCAAAGCACGGATTTGGATGATGACAAGAGTCTCACAGTTGGGCCCCATTTTATAAGCACTCCTAACCAGTGCCTAACAGGAGACACTTACAGCAGATGTTATGCCTATGTGGCTTTAGCAGTTCCCTTTCTCCTCAGGGATGTACCTGGGGCCCCAGTAGACATCTAAAATAGATCATTCTCAACCACAGAAAAATTGGGGGAAAAAAAAAGAAAGAAAAAACAAAGGAAAATTCAACTTCGCTTAAGAGAAGGAAACACATCACGGTTTTTGCGTGGTATCTCTGAGTTGCTGACACCGATCTTCTTACACACGGAAGCCACTATTAGTCAATCAACTAATGATTAAATAATATTATATTAAATTACACAAATAATAATTATTAATTATCTATTAGTTAATTAGGACTACCTCAGCACTACTTAGCCACTCTGATGATGAGACAGTCAATCTAACAAACAAGGTGGCTACTAAGTCACTAGCAGCTGGGTGCTGTATAGAGCATGCATCTGCTGGACCGAGGGACAACTCACTCCCTTGATAAGAGGGAGCAGGATGTGTAGGACTCTACTGTGAGACTTACAACTTACAGTTGACGTGTGGAATTTTCCATTTAGTACAGTCTATGGTTGACTGTTGATAGCTGAAACCAGAGGAAGTAAAACTGAGGATAAAAGGGAAATACTTATCCGACTGAACAAGATGTACCCTCAGGTGTGAGAATGCCACTTCTCCTTCAACAGTGGCGCTCGCTTGGGAATGGAACCTTCACCCTACGCTACTTGACCCCATGCAATTTCCCACTCCCACGGGGAACACAGAATCCTAGCCCATCTTTCTCTGTGCTGGGTTTCCTGAACACTGAGACTAAACGATGGTTAACATCAAAAGAGCAATATGGATGTAAAGAATTAGTTCTCTCAGATAGGGTGAGGGGGGAGAATCAAGACCCTGGCTTGCTGATCAAAGGCTCAGCCTCGCCTCGCCTCACCATCCTTTCCTACAGTGTCTGGGGATTCCCCTTGGGGCTGGGAGTGGAACTGAGTGGTGAAACTTAGCATGCCTGAGGCCTTGGGCTTCATCTCCATCACCAAATGAAAGAATGGCACAGGCTGCTTTGCCAAGGCCACGAGAGGCAACATGAATGTTCCAGACTCCACTATGGTGACCTTCGGGATGTTGATGTTCTGAATACAGGATGCATACATCTTCTGGGCATCATTGCTTCTCTTTGGAGGTGGAGACACGCATATGAAGCTGAGTCCTTGCTGAAGGACTCATGAAGGATGCTAGTAACTCAGCCCCTATAGCAAAAGCCCATGGGAAATGCAGACCCCAAACTAGGCCAACACTCTGGTCTCCAGTTTCTCCCATCTTGGAAGCCTTTAGGGGAGAGCCACAACCAGACACACAGCACAAAGGACAAGTTACAAATGACTTGACCAGCCAGCCAGGACTGGGGCCTAGAGAGTCCCAGCATTGTCTCGGCTTCATTCAGACCCCCTTTTCAGAGGGCTCTTGACTTTTATGTGAAACAAAGTAGTCTAGGTGTGGAGAGTTTCAGACACCAGAGAGACCCCAGGGAAGTCACCCTACCGGCGCCTGCCCTTCCATCCTACCAGTTCATTTCAGGCCAGAAGCACAAAGCCTTCCCCCGCCTCTGGGCAAGGTCCTGGGCCTGGGCCTGATCCACAGGAAACTTCTTGATTAGGCTCCCACTGAGCCCAGGGTTTTAACTTTCCATCTTTCATCCCCACCCACACACACACACCACTCCAGGGGTTCAGGCAAGTGGAGCCTTTCACACAAACTCGCCCACCCACAACCACCATGGGCTAGTTCCAAAACTCACTTAGACAACCCACTCTACCTTTTCCTGGGACTCGAGAAATTAGCCTTCAATCCACCAGGGAATATTCTCTAAACGGCAGAGTCATCTTTGTTCAGGGTTTTACCAGTTAAAACACATGGGGTCAATTAAACACAGCCATGCTTCAATGCCTGAATCCGAGTCCTATTTCCCAGGGATTTGAGTGCAAAGTCTGGAAAGAGTGAAGAATGGTGTTGGCCCCAGTTGACTAGCCATGGCTGTCCTTTTTCTCAGATCTCCCTTATAGGACAGACAGCACAAAGATTTTTCAAACCTCACTTGCAAGCATCAACACAAACCAAATTATTCAGACTCTCTTAACTACTCCCGGATGACTGAGTCAGGGTCACGTGACACATCGGGAGTATTTCCTTTCAAAATACTTTCCAACTCAAATGGAATCCAGATGTTGCTGGCAAATGTAGATCTAGTCTCCTTTCTAGGTGCCACCTACACCTGAAGCCTCCACTCCATTTGACTCTTACCTGTGGTGTTAAATTCCTGTATTTGGAACAGCACAAAACCTGCCCATTGCTTTGGGCTATGGTAAGTCCTTTAAAGCTAGGCCAGTCCATGAATAAAGTAAATTCAGACAAGGATAGGGCTTGAGAGTTTCGGGTTAAAAATACCAACCTGTTTCCAGGTCAAGATTACACAGATGGATATAGGTCTAGAAAATCTTAACCTTCTTGTTAATTAATTAATGTTAGTCATAAAGCTAACAGGGTTTTTTTGTGTAATATATTGGTGTTTACATTTGAGTAGTCCTTTATATGGAAATTAAAAAATCTTTTGTGGATGATAAATCATAGCTGTCACTTTTTAGTGTGTGTGTGTGTGTGTGTGTGTGTGTGTGTGTGTGTGTGTGTGTGTGTGTGTGTATGGAAAGCCAGAGGTCAACCTCCTCCATCACCTCTCGGGTGTGCTCCGCCTTCCTTTTTTGAGTTATGGTCTCCCTTTTACCTGGAGTTCAGTAAGCCAGCTAGGCTGGCTCGGTGCCAGGCCCCAGAGACCTCCCTGTCTCTGCCTCCCCAAGGCTAGGATTACAAGTGTGTTACCTCGTCCAGCCTTCTGACTTGGCTTCAGGGCACCGCTAGGGGTGGAGGGGAGGGCAGGCACTTTACTAATTGACCCATTTCCCCAGCCCTGACAAGTCACCATTTCCTACAATGTCACCACCATTCTTTACAACTTAACTCACATTACTGCAACATGCTTTACTGAGCGCTTTACTGCAGGAGCGCAGGCCCAGTTTAGAAAGCTATTTGGTCCCCCCCAACCCCCAGCTCTGCTGGGATCTCAGAGCACCCAGCTTCCCAGATGAAAAAAGCCACAGAAACTTCCCGTTCTCAGCAATGCAAAGTATTCACACCTTCTCCCCTTTGTGCTTCTCTTATAAAACATAGCTCCTTCCCCTCCTACACAGAATAATTTAGACATCCTTATGCTCCCAGACAATGCGTGCCTTACTCTAATGGTTTAGTACATGCCCCCATGCCCTCAGCCCCACCTCAAAAGTAGGTTTTCCTAGTTTTCATTCTGTTGTTGTAATAAAATACCCTGACAAAAACCAACTTAAGTGAGAAAGGGTTTATTTTTGCTCGTGGTTACAGTTGACCACTGTAGAGAAGTCGAAGCAGTGGGCGCTCCAGACAGCTGGCCACATCAATCTACAGCCAATAACACAGAGAAGTGAGTGTGTCCGTGTTTGATGTTCCTCTAACTTTTTCCATTCTTACACAGCTCACAACCCAGATCTTGGGGGTCTGAGGGTGAGGGGGGGGGGATGACGCTACCCTCTTTCAGCTGGGTCTTCCTATATCAATGAAGTCAACCAACAAAGTCCCTTGCCAGACATGCCTATGGACCAACCTGTTTTAGAAGATCCCTCATTAAACCCTTTCCCAGGTGATGCCAGGTTGTGTCAAGTGGACAATGAGAACCAAGCATCACACAGATCCAGCCCCTCCCAACCCAACAGAAGCCCCCCGGAGAGTTTCAGAAACAAAAGCAAAGTGTGGGCTTTGTATCCAGGAGACTCTGATCTTGATAGGCACTCCAGAGCCTTTCTCTTTAGAAGGCTTTTCAGATGCTGTCTGCATACAATCAAGATTGCTTACCACAGTTGCTATTCAGCTACCTCAGAACCTTGCCATTGTGGGTAAAAATCAAGCTTATACAGTAAATGAATGCCCAGCTTAATGAATAACTATTATTAGCTGTTACGCAAGCAGTGACAATTGTGTTTCAGTGAGCACAGTGCTCCAACCCCCACTTCTGCCAGCCTCTCCATCCCTTCATTTAGCCCCAGATACACTGGGCAAACCCTCCTTGTACCCTATCCTTCTTGTTATCATGGCCTTAGCATTATTATGGCCATACCACCACCACCACCACCACCACCACCACCACCACCACCACCACCATCACCACCACCGCATGCAGACAGACTTTTACTAGTCCAAGCTGTCCTTGAACTCATAGAGATCCACCTGCCTCTGAATATTGAATTACCAGTACTGGGGTCACAGGCTTGTACTATTGTGTTTGTTTTTTAATGTGGGTGTCAGACATCTAAGATCAATCCTTATGCTATGCAGCATGCACTTTTACCAACTGTGCCATTTTCCTGTCCCACGGTGAACCCTTATTAAAATTCAAGTGCCTTCACTCACTGGGCCACTCTGCCATCCTAGCCCACCGGACTAGACTATGCCACTATTTGTATGACTAAGCTCTGGGCCCCAAACAGCCAAGGGCAACTTTCCCTTTCCCAACAATTTGATTATTCACAAACTTGCGTGTGATGAGGACATCGGGCAGAGAAAAAGGCCCCCATTAGCCCTAAGCCTCTTTCAAATGTCCCTTCATACCAAGGCATTCTGCGCAGGGCATCTTTACAGACCCGCCTCTCCAGATGCCCTCAGCATGAGAAAGACCTCATTCTCCTTCCTACAGCAATGGCTTCAATTGTCTCAGCTTCCGCCAGCAGCCGGCATCAACAGCTTACCACCCCACCGAACTGCACTGACTACTCTCTGACCATCATGGATCCCAAGTCAGCGATATGCTGGGATGAAAAGGAAGGAAATAATTCATAGCCACTTGGGGAGAGTGCAAAGAGAGGAGAGCAGACATCAGAATAAAGATGGGGTCTTATCTGAACCTCAGTTAGATTTACATGATCCTCCCACCCCCACCCCTGTCCTTAGAAACTTGGCACAGTGTTACAGTGTAGGTCTAGATGGCTTGGAACTCCCTATGTAGACCAGGCTAGCCTCATAGATATCAACCTGCCTCTGCCACATGAATATGCCGCCACATCTGGCCCACAGTGTCTTTAACCACTGGATTGCCCTAGGTTTCCTCCCTACTGTCAACTGTGGTCTACATATATTTTTAAAAAAATTCCAGAAGTGAACTATTCATAATTTTCTTTTTCCAGGTAATGATAACCTAACTTTGAGTCTCAAGCAGGCTGGCCAGGTACTCTACTATTGAGCGAAAGCCCCAGCAGGTGCTCTCTGAATAACGTTTACAGTGTACTGTGATAGCCGTACTGTATAAGCAGATGTTGTAATCTTCCGATGGGTGTCAATTATGTATTACACAGGTCAGGGTAATATAGGAAGGGGTTGGGTATAATTGGAGAGGTACAGTACTCCATAGGGATCCTAGAATAATTTCCTTAAGGACACGCATAGACTATGTCCATGGAAGTTCCCAAGGTATTCCAAAGAACCAGATAAACTTGTCTAATTAAGCCACTGGGTTACAAGTTACCTCACAGCCAGAGCCCTAGGCCCAGAGTTCATTTTGTAGACTATAAGGTGGTCTCTTTGCGTATCAGCTCCTTTCTGTCCACCGTTCAGCTTCATCGAAGTTTTCCTTTCTTAGCTCTGGGTATATCAAGTGGTCTCAACTTGTTGCCTGGATGCAGTTCTCTCCATTAACCTTTTGCCTCTGTAGCAAAGCTACCCCTGTGATCCCTTCATCAAATAAATGCCCCAGAGCAAGAGTCTAATCTAAATGGTAATTCACTTCTTTATGTTAAATCATATCTCCTTGTCCTGGTGTCCCTGGGTGACATGCCCTCACAGACCAGTCAACCACGGCTGCAGGTGTCTTATAGAGGGTAAGAACAGGGTACCTAGATCTCCGAGAAGCTGTGGGCTAGCAGCTATGGTCACTGTTCATGACACTAACCAGCCTCTAGAATCTCACGCTGGATTAGGCCCACACTGCTCTCAAGCCAACTGTTAGATGTTGAGGAATGTTGTGAGCATCCAGCTAATCCGCTGCTGCTCTGAAGTTGGCCACAGTGGGGATATTTGCACTACAGATGCTGGCACATGCTACAGATTTGGGCTGCTCTGTTTAACCCCTACTGGAGAGCAAGCTTTCCAGCACACCAGGCTTCTGGGGCTGGGGGGGGGGGGGAGGGGGCGGAGCACCACAAAACCACAGAGCACAGAACCATAGATTAGGAGTCTCCCCTAATCTGACACAATCTATACCACCTACCTCTCCCCTTCCTCTACACTTGGCTCCTGCCAAAGGGGGCAACTTCCTCCCTACCCACTTGGCACAGAGGCCAGCATTTGCTGTGCTGAACCAGAGGTCCTGTCTTCACAAACCAGCATGCTCATCTCAAGGTCAAGCCCTCGGGTGTCTCCTCAGTAAAACAGTGAGCTGTCTCCCCAAATTCCATGCTTCTCACCTGCCCTGTTCATGCCCCACCCTCCTTCCATTAGAGTTCCTGTCAGCTTTAGAGTTTATAAACCTCCCACAAACAGTGTTTAAGTTTGCTTCGCCAAACCTCCCCAATGCTGAGCAGACTCCTGCTGCTCTTGCAAGAAAGCGGGAAGTTGAGAATGAACAAACTCAAGAATTACATTTTTATAGATCCTCATCAGAATATCTCTTTCTCCCCTTCCTGCACCTCTGATTCCAGACTGCTAGCTCAGGAGGTCCCCGACACATCTGAGCCTTGACAACCAAACCAGCTATGAGATTCTAGGCCAGAAGGCAAAAGTCCTGGCTCTGACACACTGTGAATTATGCCCGAATGTGAGGGGAGAAGGCTCAGAAATTAAATGACAGAGATTAAACTTTGATCTGGGAACAGTGAATTCATAATTCAGTATGAATCCTGCCATGTCTCAGGTGGTTCAGTCTGCCAGAACAAAATGCCATGGACTTAACCAGCAGACATTTATCTTCCTGCAACACTGGGGCTGGAAGTTTGAGATCAAAAGCCAGCATGGATCATTTCTGGAGGTACACTCCTCTGGGCTAGAGGTGGCCCTGCTCTGTCTGTATCCGCTCATAGCACACAGCAAGCTCTCTGGTCCTTTCTGACTAAGGCACTAATTCGCTGTGAAAGTCCCACCTCTTTTTTTTTTTTTCTTCTAGGAATAGATTTAGTTTTATTAAAATTCCCTTTTACTCTTGGTATATTACTTACAATTTAATTTACAGAGTAATGGAGTGGCAAAATGAACTGAAAAAAAAACAGCAAAGATTTCTGATCAACTTATAAAAATATTTTAAATGTTTTGTTTTCCAGGTGTGGGTGACTGATTTTTTTTTTTATTTTTTATTTTTTGAGGATATCATTTTCTGCATTTAATGGAAGACAAGCACGAAGAAATTGTTCTGAGAACACACAATCGCTGAGCTTATACTAGATCAATTTCATTCCTAAATCCTATTTTCTTTTTTTGTTTAATTTTATTTTATTACATATTTTCTTTATCTACATTTCAAATGCTATCCCGAAAGTTCCCTATACCCTCCCTCCCGGCCCCGCCCTGCTCCCCTACCCACCCATTCCCACTTCTTGGCCCTGGCGTTTCCCTGTACTGTGGCATATAAAGTTTGCAAGACCTAGGGGCCTCTCTTCCCAATGAGGCTGACTAGGCCATCTTCTGCTTCATATGCAGCTAGAGACACGAGCTCTGGGGATACTGGTTAGTTCATATTGTTGTTCCACCTATAGGGTTGCAGGCCCCTTCAGCTCTTTGGGTGCTTTCTCTAGCTCCTCCATTGGGCCCTGTGTTCCATCCTATAGATGACTGTGAGCATCCACTTCTGTATTTGCCAGGCACTGACATAGCCTCATATGAGACAGCTATACTAGGGTTCCTTCAGCAAAATCTTGCTGGCATATGCAATAGTGTCTGGGTTTGGTGGCTGATTATGGGATGGATCCCTGGGTGGGGTAGTCTCTGGATAGTCCATCCTTTCCTCTTAGCTCCAAACTTTGTCTCTGTAACTCCTTTCATGAGTATTTTGTTCCCTGTTCTAAGGAGGAATGAAGTATCCACATGGTCTTCCTTCTTGATTTTCTTGTGTTTTGCAAATTGTATCTTGGGTGTTCTATGTTCCTGGGCTAATATCCACTTATCAGTGAGTGCATATCTAGTGACTTCTTTTGTGATTGGGTTACCTTACTCAGGATGATATCCTCCAGATACATCCATTTGCCCAAGAATTTCATAAATTCATTGTTTTTAATAGCTGAGTAGTACTCCATTGTGTAAATGTACCACATTTTCTGTATCCATTCCTCTGTTGAGGGACATCTGGGTTCTTTCCAACTTCTAGCTAGTCCCACCTCTTGACTTCATGAGCACACCCACGTACGTCCCAAAGACTCATCTGTCTCAAATACCATCATACTTGAGCGTTAGGATTTTCATGTATGAATGGGACTGGGGGCAAATCCAGTCCCCAGCACCCAGAACAAACAATCTCCTCTTAAATATTTTTGGGGAAGGTCGGAAGCTTTGTGGCAATGAAAGCCCTGAAAAAACTTGTAACTTCAGTATCAAGTGGAAGCACTTAACCTCTCATATCAGGGGTCACTTATCAATCTGAAAGTATACGAAAGCTACTAAGACATTAAAAAAAAAAGTCAGACTAGAGTGGGCGTGTTAAGAGACTCTGGCTTTGAAGTCATGGGGTGGTTTATTGGCATCAAAGCCACCTTCTAGACCAGCAGTTCTCAATCTGTGGGTTGTGACCCCTTTGGCAAACCTCTATCCCCCCAAATATTTATATTACGATTCATAACAGTAGCAAAATTACAATTATGAAGTAGCCACAAAAAATAATTTTATGGTTGGGGGTCTCCAAAACATGAAGAACTGTATCGAAGGCTATATTAAGAAGGTTGAGAACTACTGCTCTAGACAAAGCCTTCTGAGGAAGCCTTTAGAAGTTCTGTGGCATGCCAACGTAAGATCTTGACATTGTGGGGACAATGACCATGGCCTGTCTGGCACTGGTTAATTTGCAGAAACACCTAGGTGCCACTTGAGAAGCTGAGGCAGGAAGATTCTAATGGGCTGGAGGCCAGAAAGGGCTACAGCGTAAGAGCATGAGGAAAAAAGAAAGGAATCTTCAGAAACTGAAAGTTCTTCACACTCTGAGAATTGAGAAGTAGTAGAAAATATCTCTCAATTTTTTTTTAATTTATTTACAGGGTCTCTACCTGGCTGTCCTGATACACTCAGAGATCAGCCTGCCTCAGCCTCTCGGGTACTGGTATTAAAGGTGTGTGCCACAACATCTGACTTCTATTTTACAGACTGGGGGAGAGAGGACATACAGGGCATCAGACAAGGGGCTGGAGAAATAAATGGCTCAGTAAAGAGCTTGAAGCCTAAGCAGGAGAACCAGATTTCGGGATCCTCGCACCCATGGACAAGTGGTGTGGAGATGCTCATCTGTAACTCTAGGGTTGGGGAGCAGGCAGCCCCACTGTGGGAGCTCAATGGCAGCCCTGGACAAAATAACAAGGTTCAGTGAGATATCCTGCCCCAAAATGCAAGGTGGGGAGTGATAGAGACATCCGAACATCAACCTTGGGCCTCCACACGTCCCACAGTCTCCAGGACTCCTGTTACTTTCACTGTCCCTTCAGCCCCCAGACCTAAATCCCCCTAAATATAAAAATCAAGTGACCCTTATAAGATAGAAAATCCCTAAAGCTAACCTATTCTATAGACACAGGCTCAGGAGAAGGGGCAGGGGGCTGCTAACAAATTGTAAGAATCTTATGGTTATGAACATTTCAGCAGGAAGAAGAAAGAAAACACGGATAATCTTCCAAAAGAATGAAACTTGTCATTCAAGGCTACTGACACATTCAGGAAGATCAAGATATCATGAAGAGAAGAGCAGAACACGGGACACATTACATTACAATTCCCCATCTCTGTTTTCCTTATTTTTTAATGTCTTTATGTGTGTGTAAATGTGTACAAACTCATGTGTAGGTCACAGGACGGCCTTGGAGTTCTTCCTCAACAGCCATCCACCTCCTTTGAAATAGAATCACTCACTTGGACCCTAGAGATCTCTTGATTCACCTAGTGATTCCCAGGGTCCATCTGTCTCCATCTTCACAGTGCTGGGATGAAACTGCATGCCACCACATCTAACCTTTCTGCATGAGTGCTGGGAGCTAACCCGGATCCTCAGGCTGGCAATGTTAGCACTTTATGGACTAAGCCGTCTCCCCAGCCCTATCACTGCTTGGCGGCAGTGGTTTTTAAGAAGAGACCACAGGGATGCGGTTCCTTATGTCCCTGTACCCTCCCTGGTATTTACATTTTTAGTGTTTGGAGCATGAAGATTGGCCTTATCTTTCCCTGGTCAGAAACTGTCTTCCCAAGTCATACTCCAAATGCCACCAAAGGGGAAAGTGATGGGGCTACTGTTTGCTTCCAGAAATAAGCCATTTGTTTTGAAAAGAAGTCATATTATCAAAAGCTGAACCTAGCAAGCCAACCCATATCTAATTCAGGAAAGAAATTATCACAGACAGATTCAATATTTCCAAAGCACTTGACTAAGGCCAAGGCTCAAACATGAAAAGAATTCTTCTGCAGGCTCTGGTCCTTTCTGAATTTGTGAGCTTATGTGAAGACCTCCTGAGAGTCATCAAGCAATTGGAAAATGGTCATGAGCAACAGTCATTACCACTGCCAAAGACAAACTGGATCTCAACCTCCCCTAGACATGTCCCAACCTTCCAAGAAGGGATTGCAAACTGTTTTACACTCAGACAATTCTTCGGCTTAAGTAGACATCAGTCTTGAGATAGGCTTATAGGCACAGAGTTCTTCTGCCCCTGGGTTTTATAATAATTCAGATAGTTTGTATATAAACAACAGGTCCTGGACCCCTGGTTAGAATTCCTGAGTTTGGAAATCTATTCTGTGGCCCTACATTAGACGAAAGAGAAAAAAGCTAGCCCATTCTACCTGCTTTTACACATTCATAGTGTATGTGTGCACACGTATAACATGTATGTTCACATGTGTGTACGGGTATACATACATGTGAAGGCCAGAGGTCAGTCAGGTGTCTTCCCCAATTGCTCTCTACATTGTTTGTTTTTGTTTGTTTAGAGACAAGGTCTCTAAAAGATGGCTAAGATCAGGGGGCCGGTGAGTTCCAGAGATTCACCTGTCTCACTTTCTCACCTCCAAGTGCTGGGATGAGAACTCACCTCCTCGGTCTCTATGCATCCTTTATTTAATGCTCATGCCCAGCTAGCACACTGCTGTACATAAACAGGACTCAGTCAATATGGCCTGCCTCCGAGCAATATGAGAGAACAGTAGTCAGTACTAGGAGGTTCCTGGCCTAGTTATGATGACTCAAAACAGCCACGTGAGTTCACTGTGAGTGGATCAACTCATTCATTCCTCTTAGAACTCCAGCCTCTTCTAGACCAGAGACTAATTGTTCTTCTCCAACCAGCCAAGAAACCTCATGCTACCTCTGGGAGCAATTAAAACATTTTCCAAGAAGATTCTTTCAAGATCAGGCCACTTCACAGTTTAAAAGATTGGAAATCTATTAGACTTTGGTCTGTGCCTGTGAACTGTGAAGGATTGGAACTAAGTACTATTAACTATACCTAGTCATCAACTATGTCCTGCAAACAAGGGCACCCAGTTACCAGGGCACTCAGCTGGCAGGCCAGCATATGGTCAAACAGCTGTACCTTGCCTATCGCAGATAGTGAGCCATGAGTACTATTCATGTATATAGGAGCTTATATCCACCTTTTGGCTTAGTGCCTTTTATGACATCAGAAAGGCAAAGTGTAATAAGAGCAGACTTGGACTTCAAAACCCCCAGCCTGAAGCAGCTACTCCCCAGCATCACTGCAGCAAAGGCTCTCAAGGCTTGACCTTGACAATTCCAATTTCAAGCCTGGCTTGGCTGCAGGGCACACAGTGGGCAGAACTAACCGTGGTAGCTATGGTGCTCAAAATGGCTTAGCATGTGTCACTAAGCAAACCAATGTGTGTCTCAATCTTCTTCAGCAGCTCAGACACGTTTCCTCTAAAAGAAAAAAAGCATGCATTGACAAATGCCAGATTACAGTAATAACTGTATATAGATGTCGTTTCATTGTTGATGCTTTATTTTATGTAATGCAAAATAAGGTAATTATGTCAGATTTAATTGCCTTTCAATGGAGAGGAGTGAAACCCCAAGAATAGTGCTTCATCCACCATGAAATAGCTACTTAGAGCTTTGAAACAGCCAACAAATTAAAATTAAAATTAATGAGATGTGACTGTAAGTTTTACATTTTAGGATCCTAAATAGATGAGAATAACATTGCAAATTCCATTTTTTCCGTCATCTGTAGCGAAATCCGGGCTCTTTCTCTTTTGATTACCGTGAAGAGCTGGAGCGCACATAAGCCATCAGCTGAGTGGAAGGGAGTGCTGTGCACGGAGAGTTCCTGGAATGCTTGATGGTTATATATAATTTATCAAGTTACAACTTTGCTAGAATGTTCAAGTCAGCATTGGAAGAGAACACAGAAAGCCTTCACACCAAACCCACCTAAAACATCCTGTGTGGTTCGGGGCAAACCTCCAAACACCTTTTGGCTGTTGGCTCTCCAAGGCAGAGGTGACTGCAGTGGCTTCCTTGGGTCACAAATGCCATTAATAATAGCAGGGCTGTTCAATTTATCTGTTTTAATTTGTAATCCAAGGATAACATACAGACTTTAAGAGGTGCACAGAGATTCTATGAACCTTCTGGGGCTCAGAGGGTAAACCTGCTTACCATCAAGCCTGATTACCTGAGTTTTGTCCCTGGGACCCGCATGGTGGACAGAGAGAGCCAAGTTGCCCTCTTATGTCCACATGCACACATAAAAACATACATACATGCACACCAAATAAAAACATAAAATAGCAATGCAGCCTTCCCTTCTATTGCTGAAACCTGATCTCCTGTCCCCTTAGCAACCAATTGTGGACAATTACTTTTGAATTCCTTTGGCAATGAAGAACATGTATAACTAAGGGATATACGATTTCTTTTTCTTTTATACCCAGTGCCTAAAACTGTGTCTGAGGCGTAACAGGTATGGCAAAAGTACTTGTTTAATGAATGCAATCAACGTTCCTCTATGCACTTCCTACATCATGCTGACACTCATGTATGTCCCAGGAAAGCCCACAGCAATGCATGCATACGTTATACTGAAATGCCTTGTTCTTTTTCTAAAAATTTTATTTAGGTTGGATATGCGTGCAGAAAAGGACATGAACCAAACCTGCAGATTTCACTTAAGTTTCACAAAGTGAGAACTCACCTAGGCAATATCCACTTTAAGGAACACAGCATGAATAATATGCTCTTAGCTTGGTAGCATCTGCATAGTAGGCCATCTTAATCAGTACTATTCATTGTTATGCCTGACTGCCTTTAAACAGCTACATTATTTTCCATCATTTTTACATTGTCATAAATCATGGAGCCCAGTCCCAGCCAAGTGATGCTTTTCCACATTTTCACTATAAGTAAGAGTTGAACAAATAACCTCCGGCCTTCTCATCATTCTCCACCTATCAGTAAGATAAGCTCTTTCAAATGGAGTTGAAGAATCAAAGACTATGTGCATTCCTTGCCCGGGCCCATGTCAGAAACTTGATTGTTAAAATCATTATGACCCCAGAGTATCTTTAGCAGATAAACTACACTCTCATCTCAAGCACACTAATCTCCCCAGTACGTTGGGTCCTTGGCAAAGGATGCAGCCACGACATTCACAACCTACATCTGAATCCTGCAGGCTGGGAAGGAAACGCTTATCATGACCCACGATATCCAGATCTAAGCCGAAGTCCTTCACTCACCATAGCACAGAGCAACGGCAATGTGCTCCTCACTCCTGCTCTGGAGGAAGCTAAGGCCCTGCAGCAGAGCCTCTGAAACCAGGCAGACGAATGCACCCACTGCAAAGAGAACCTAGGTCTTGAGCAACAGCATCAGCACCTGCAAGATGTGAGGCTGCATCTCATCACCCAGTGTTAAGCCGTCCATTCCCCACCAGAGAGAACAGGGCAGGGGAAGCCAATTCACAAAAGAATGAGGCGCCGGGCTTGCACTTGAAGACTTCAGAAGGTGGCATCCTCATCGGACACAAATCCATTTCTGACAAAACTACTCTTTTCCAATGTCTACGCCATTCTCCTGATCCTCCTTGGAAACTATGCCCTCCATTCATCCCTCAGTGCTTTGTCAAACAGTGACAGCAGTTCTTAGGCCTGCCTGGGACGTGGCAGCAGCAGCCCTATCTATTAATTCTGTGATGGGAACCATGTCTCCGTCACTGTGCTATGAACCACAGACCCAGGACCCCTAGGCAGAGGCCTGCCACCATGTGAGAAGTCCATGGCCAAACCATGGACGGCACCCTCATCCACTCTACAGTCTCAAAAACACTTCCTTCTAGAATCTCTGAAACAGGAAGCTATTTTGGTAGCACCTTCCTGTTTCAGTGGGAAGGAACCTGAGAGGTAGGAAGGTAGAGGGCTTTATTTATCCATGGATGTCTTTCATTTTTGCAGTGTTGAGGCAGAATAAAGGGTTTCACACACATAAGACAAGTGGTCCACCACTGAACAACAACCCCCAACTGCTGGGTCTTTCCATTGTTTTGTTTGAACAATGTAGCCCAAGCTAACCTCATGTAGCCCAAGCTAGCCTCAAACTCAGCATGTCACTGTGGCTGGCTTTGAACCTCTGGTCCTTTTGCCTCTGTCTTATGTATACCATTGCCCCTGGTCTCTGGATCTTATTTATAACTCTACCTGGAAAGTAAGTGAAGAATAGGTGTGTTCTTCTTGGGATGCAGATCGGATAAAGACATTTTTCTCTCACCTTGAGAATAAAGAAAAAAGTAGCTAGGAAGCTCACAAATTGAACTAACTCCTCATCACTCCAGGGATCAAGGATCTTTGTGGCAGAGGGGGGCAGAAAGAATAAAAGGGCCAAAGGAGAGGAAAGACTGGAAGAGCCAAAGGTGGTAGGTAAAATGAAAGAGTGTTTTTCCAGACACAACAGAGCATGCGCACATATGAACACACACAGAGGGTGACAGCATGTATAAGACCTGTACAACAGATGGGGGGGTGATAGTTACGCAACCTCACTACCAGCTGAGCAGTTATTAGCAGGTGGTAGCTACTGGCAGAGGAAGAGTCAGTTTTGTTTAATGTGACTCCTGCTTGGCTGACCACATGTCAGGGCAGGCCCCGATCCCAAGACTGGCAGGGCAATATAAATGGGCTCCCCGGAGACAGGGGAAAAACGGTTTCCTCAAGGAACATGGGAAGATATGGGATGAGATGCTGAGAGGGGAGTAAGGAGAGGAGCTGAGGAGAGTGAATATGTTCACAATACATGGCATGAAATTCTCAAAGGACTCATTTTTAATTTTAATTTTTAATATATTTGAACGTCACCTTCTATCTGCTACCAGCAGTGTGGCTCTGGAAGAGTCCCTTATGCCTTTAGACTCTCTTTCATCTCTAACATGACAGTGTTGCCCAAGAAGTGGCATTGCCAAGAATCCAGTTCTCAGGACTTTTATGTCCCATACCCAAGGGGGACAGAACTCTGAGGTCTTATGAATTTGGTTCCTTAGCTGGTCTCCCGCAGGAACACCCGGTGTCTTAGTTACTTTGCTACCACTGAGAAAAGATACCATGACCAAGGCAATGTGTTGAGATAGAGTTTATTTGGTCTATGGTTCCATGGAGGCAGTGAAGGCATGGTGGTAAGAACAGAAGCTGGGAGCGTGCAGGAAGTAGAGAGAACAAACTGGGACTGTGACAAGGCTTTGAAACCTCACAGCCCACCCCCATTGGTGTATTTATTCCAGCAAGGTCACACCTAATCCTACCCAAATAGCACCCCTAAGCAGGGACCAAGATCAAGTATTCAAATATCCAAGACCATGAGGGAAAAAAATCTCTCAATCTCGCAGTCTCTCAGCCTCTCTCTCCCTCTCCCTCTCTCTATCTATCTCTGCTTTTCCTGTCTCTCTTTCTGTGTGTGTGTGTGTGTCTCTGTCTCTCAGTCTCTTTCTCTCTCTCACTTGTTTTTTGTTTGTTTGTTTGTTTGTTGTGGGTTTGGTTGAGATAGGATTTTTCTTTGTGGCCTCGGCTGTCCTGGAATTCACTCTGTAGACCAGGTTGGCCTCGAACTCAGTGTTGGCATTTTCCATTCAACACACCATACCTGGGATACGAGGGTCACATGGTTCACAGGACACAGAGTACCCTGAAGATAAAGCTACCACAGCGTATTTCTTGATACCTTGACTGAGTCCGAAACAATCTGATTTCCAGAGGGAACTCATCTCCACTGCAAACTCCTTCCCTCACACTGCCTGCCAGGACAGAGAGCCTAAGATCTTTAGAGGAGGTGACCAGGGGTCCACCTGCCCCCTGCTGTGAATAATCAGAGTTGTACTGGGCTTGAAAATGGGACAGAAGATGGCTTGACCAGCAGAAGGTGCTAACAATTCTGACACCATTTGAACCCCCGGGAGGGGCTGTATGAAGGCTCCAAGGGCAGAAACACAAAGCCCACTTGTCTCTTGCTGGGATGGTGGCTGCCAGCAATTCAGTCACTGGATGGGGCCTGTCAGCCTGGGCTCAGGGAAGGACATTGGACATCACTTGGAAAAACACAATGAATTCATGCAGTTATGGGCTGCTTTCTCAGACCCATTTCTGCCTCCAAACAAACTCACCGAAGCACTTCTTAAGGCTTCCTCTCAAAACACATTAATCCCAAAGCAAGTTGGGGCGAATTATAAACCAAGGTTAAAACATCCTGAAAGAACTCTCCAGATCCTTTAATGCCTACAGAGAGAAAGCCCATTGTTGGTGGCTTTATCTCTCCTATAAGGGGGAAAGTACATTTCCCTCTATTGTTAAGAAAATGGTGCTTTCTGAGACAAAGTCTCATTCTGAGTAGCCCAGGCTGGCCTCCAACTAATGGCCAGCCCTCTGCTTCGGCCTCTTGAAGGATGAGATTCCAGGCGTATATCAACACAGCCAACTCTCTACTGAAATACTAAGTACTACTTAACCTCAGAAATACAGGCAAAGGGTCAAGTTCATTAAAAGTAATTTCAAAGCACTAGATCATCCCTTTATCTACCTATCTTTTTTTTCTTTCTTTCTTTCTTTTTTAAGATAGGAGCTCTCTGTGTAGTTCAGGCAGGTCTTAAACTCATGATCTTCCTGCCTCTGCCTCCCCAGTGCTAGGAATATAGGCATTTGTTACCCACATCCAGTTTTTTTGGGTTTTTTTTTTTTTTCGTTCTTTGAATATACTGAAAATCCTTTATAAGTACAGGACTATGGTTGTTATGTTATTACATTGAGTATTTCTAGAAATAAAGCTAACAGTTGAAAAACGTTTGCTTTATAAGAAAATCTGATACTGAGAGACTGAATTTCTTACCCTCGACGCCTCTCCTTTGTCTCTCAAAATTCATCATGGGAAACAAGACGTTCATTTAAAATCTCAGCCACTATGGAGGCAGAATCACACTTAGGACCTGAACAGAAATTCTGGTGTCTGAGGAACAGGTCCTAACCTATCCCCGAGGCTGGCCTAACTTCTCCATCCCCCTGCCTCAGCTTTCCCACAGCCCACAAGCTAACAGATGCTGCTTGTCAGTACCCACCCTGGTTCCCTCCAATCTCTCGCCCTTTCTCTGAGTATACCCATCGTACAGCATCTATATTCTGACAGGAAAACAAGGCAACTCCTTTTGTGGTACCAGAGGCAGGGGTTTTTCCACATCTCCTCACTTTCCATAGACCACACCTTTCTTTCCCAACTTCTGTTCAACACAGCACCCATCCAGTGACTCAGCCCTGCCCCCCAAGTCTAATCAGTGTCACCAGCTTCTTCTTTCCAATCCAATCCAGTCATGCACCTCCATAAATAATGAAGAAATTCTCCATTTTTTAAATGTGTTGAGATTTGCTGTCTGCTCACTCACTAAAATGTGAAGGTTTGAGGTCAGCATCTCTTGAGTTTCTCGCAGTCTACCCCAGCCCCAGGAGTGCTACCTGGCTCACAGTTAGCATCCAGTGACTATGCAAAGGCATAGGCAACTCTGTGTGCATAAGTTACCTAACTCTGCCTGGTCTACCCACTCCTCAGAGAATATGCATAAGCATGCTTCCCACAAGATGCATGGTAGTAGGAAAAGGAACATCTGATCAGTGGTGCTAATGCACTTTATAATCACAGGACTATGTAAACACCAGGATAGGAAAGGAACTGAAATCGTCAATGCTGTGACAAGGGCTTGACATGCAGAGGTGTGAGCAGGATGGCAGGGCTTCTGAAGAAGGGGCCTGAGAAGCGACGCTCTGAGTTATCTGAAGGAAGACAGGATAACCAGAGAGAACTGGATTTATTTTAACATCCAGGAAGCACATTCCACAAGAGGGAGGTGTAAGTGCCAAGGTCCTGAGTCAAACTGAGCTTGCAGAGTTCAAAAAACAGAAATGACGCCAGCACAGCTGGAGGGGAAAGGGAGGCAAAAGGGTGGAAAGAAGATGGATCTCCACGCACAGGGCCACAACCAAGAGGTCCTATGTCAACAACCACTCCTGGAATACATGGAGGACTTTTGGAGGGAGGAGACATGTTGGAATCTTACCTGGCTGTGTAAGGATTAGAGAAGGGGGGAAAGAGCAAGGAGTTAGAAGGCTGCCAAGCAGGCTTGTAGGGCAAAGGAAAGCATTGCACACACTAGGAAGCGGTGGTCTGAGCTTGACCTTGGAGGAAGGACAAAACTTGGTTATAGGACAAATGTGGGCTGACTCACGATGTGCAGAGATGCAGAACTGGGGGAGGTGCTGGGATATGAGTTGGTGTGTATCTTAGGGTTTTCCTGCTGTGAACAGATACCATGACCAAGGCAACTCTTATAAGGACAACATTTGACTGGGGTTGGCTTATAGGGTCAGAGATTCAGTCCATTATTATCAAGGTGAGAACATTGCAGCATCCAGGCAGTCATGGTGCAGGAGAAGCTTGGAGTTCTACATCTTCATCTGAAGGCTGCTAGCAGAATACTGACTTCTAGGCTGCTAGGACTAGGATATTATAGCCCACGACCACAGTGACACACCTACTCCAACAAGGCCACACCTCCTGATAGTGCACTACCTGGGCCAGCCAAACATATACAAACCATCACAGTGTGTTAAGCATCAATTGTCTATCACAAAACCTAAGAGAACTGCCTGCTGTAAGCAGGATAGGATGGAGAGATGTCAAGAAGAGGCTCACAGGGGTCTAAATCTGGAGGTAAACAGATGCCTGTCAAAGGAGATTGAATGAGATCACTGGTTATCAGGAAGGTAAAGAAGGCACCAGAGCCTGCTGGGGATGGCCAACTCTCAGATGAATCAAGAGGGCAGGGAGGACAAAGGTGAAGACACGGGGGTGTGGGGTTATAAAAAGATGGGATGAGAAGGGATGGACAAGAAAACACTTCCTGGAGTCACCCCGGGGGGTTCAGAGCTTTCCTGGTATGTAGAAGGTTCAAGCCCCAACCCTGCATGGTGGTGGATGTCTGCCACCTCAGCATTAGGGCAGCAGGAGGAGGAGAAACCTGAATTTTAAGGTCATCCTCAGCTATACAGTGTTTCATTCAGGCCAGCCTGCTTTACAGGAGACCCCATCTCAAAAGTGTGTGTGTGTGTGTGTGTGTGTGTGTGTGTTTTAAATCTGTCAAAACCAAACAGAACAAAATCCACATGGGAAGAAAGTGATTCCTATTTCCAACCCTCTTCCTAACTACAGCTGATCTAGCTTCAGCACCCAGTCTCCACTCGTTAACATTCAGTGGTAACGCCCTTATCCCTCCTGCCAATGGTGCCACACTCACAAACCCACACAGAGAGAGGTGACAATGTGCCCAAGCCCCAAGTGAGGCCAACCTGGGAGACCCCCTGCCTTCTGATGGGGATGCACTCCAAAACTCTCAGTGCACCCCTGAAGCTTCAGACAGTAACAACCCCGCCCCCCCCCCCACCATGCTAAGCTCTTCCTATACATGCAGAGTGAAGATAAGGTTTCACTCATGAGTTAGGCACAGTAAGCCAATAGCAACTATAATAAAAATAGAACAGAAATAGCCATATACTTGGGTAAAACTGTCAGGATTACTACTCTTGTGCTGCAGGGCCATTGATAAGCAAAAGAAAGGTCACACAAACACAGCACTTCCATTTGCCACAGTCGATGGCTCCTTAGTGACTAACAGATGGGAGGTGCATACAGCATGGACATCGGAGGCAGGGGGATGCTGCATGTCCCTCTGAGGGGGAGGGGGCAGACTAGGGTGGGGACGGGGTCACCATGCCACTCAGAACAGCATGCAATGTAAAACAAACCAACAAACAAACTGGATGAATTACTTGTTCCGTAATTTCTCACTATGTCTGTGATCACGGATAACCCAGACTGTGGAGAGCAACGTGTGGGAGGGGCTCCTCTATTCATCAATTCGGTGTGTGCAGCGGCATTACAGAACACAGCTAGCACAGCTAAAGAGACTGGAGAGATGTCCAAAGACTCAGCCAGGCAGGATGCTCAGCCTCTTTGGTAAGAAGCAAGGCAACAATGTCCCACTCAGCTCCTTCATTTCCATTCCCTATTCCTGTAACTGCGCTTTATACGGCAAACAATGGGATGGAGGAACACATCTGTCAATGTCTGTGTACGCGTTCAAAAGATAAAGAAGCCAGGCAAAGAAAGAAAATATCACATTTTTAAAAAGGCGTGTTAAAGGCTATTGGCCATTGGGGCACTGGCCATAAAGGTATCTCACAGTTAATGATCTCCAACATGACAAGAATCAAAAAGCACAAACAACTGGAGCCCAGGAGACTAAGTACAGAGTAAGGAAGTTTGGGCTGGGGGTGGGACGGTGGGGGCTCAGATGAGATCCTAGAGCCTGTTTGCTTCCCCTGGAAAAGGCAACAGTTTCTCACTGCTCTGCCCCGGTAGTCAGTTACAGGATGCCTTGAGAGCCATATTGGCTGAGAAACCTTTAAAACAGGAACCCCATACACAGATACATTTTTAAAACATAAATTTAAAAATTACTGTATGGAGCCCAATACATGGGAACATCAATATGTATTCTTTTAGGAACAAAACATTCTTTTTCAAAGAAAAGACAACGCTCAGAAGCATGCATTTGGCATATCTACGGAACTTTAATTTTTTTTTTATTTTATGTGTATGAGTGTTTGCCTGCATGTATGTATGTATGTGTACCACATGTATGTCTGGTGCCCGTGGCAGTCAGAAACAGGCCTTGGACCCACTAGAACTGAAGTTACAGATATTGGTGAGCCACCATGAAAGGTTCTAGGAACTAAACACTGGTCCTCTCCTAGAGCCATAAGGACTCTTGGCCCCTGAGCCATCTCTCTAGGCCTCTTGTGGCTCTCCTTAAAGCCTGGCTTCACAGGTGGCATCTGGAATTGTCCTGCTGACCCACTGCCATGTCACACTTAACACCTAGGCAAGTTCCCACGTACACCCACAAAGCATGAGGATGGATAAGGGGCCAAGGATTTTTTTTCAGTATCACTATGAAAAGCTTTTGAATCTCGTGAGCCTCTGAAAACATCTCCCCAGACCCCTTCACGTCCCTGGACCATAGAGAAATAGGATCCAGAACAGCACTTCTTTGGAAAGAGTATAAAACAGCAACCCCCACAAATCCTCTGAGCCACATTAATTCTCTGAGCCCTTTTCTCTCAGCCTCAGTATTAAAACATGAACACACTAAGGACAGGAACTTCCTCGAGTGAATGCTACTGTGTAATACCTAACTTCATCATAGGCAGTGACACAGTTGACACATGTTAATTCTATGTTTCTCAGATGGCTCCACACGAATCAGTTGTGTGAGCCTCAGGCAAGGACTCAATTTGCACTCACATCCAGAGACTGGTAGACTCGAGGAGAACGCTCCCTCTGGATTTTCTAAGTGGCCAGCATTGACTTCAATTGAGTTAGGCCAGAAGCCATGGTTGGATTAGTAGAACCTGAGGCATTCCCACCAACAGACACTTTCAGATCCTATCTGAAATTACCGCTATGTGCATGAATCAAGGTGACTCATCAATAAGTCACAATAATTATAACTATCGTTGCTACACTATTATTTAATATATTGATAAAAGATAAGGTATCCGAAAATGAGAAACGAACTGACGAGTATTTCAGTACAATGAGCCTCACTTCCAGTCCCCTGGACTCAGTAATTTCATCCAGTGGACGAGATCTGAGGGCTTCGCCAGATTACCAAAGGGTTTCCTGTAATCCTGAAGCCAAGAACCCCTGGAGTGAAGCAATCCACTGTGCCTCTCTAGGTACTAACTTCCTTTCTCTGAAAGAAACCGGAGACACTGGGTGGTGTGGTGCAGTAGACAGAGCGATTTCCTAGCATGCAGGAATCCTTGGGTTTAATCCCCAGCACCGCCATGGACCAGGTGAAGTTCCGTGCTATAATCCTAGCACTTGAGGCGGAGAAAGAAAAGTTCAAGGTTAGACTGGACCACAAGAGTCTAGAAAAAGGAAATCAGAGGTGGGTGTGGTGGTATCCACCTATCATCCCACCATTCAGGAGGCACAGGTAAGAGGAGCCTAAATTCAAAGCCAGCCAGGGCTATTCATCTCATTTTTTTTTTTAAAAAAAGAGGGCTGGAATGGGGGTTCAGGGACTAAAGGGGTGCATAATTCTTTCGGAGGACCAGAGCCCAGCTCCCAGTATCCACATCAGGCAGCTCACAACCACCTGTAACTCCAACTCATACCTATGCACCACACACATATAAACATGATTACAAATAATAAAAAATATATCCTTAAAAAAAAAAAAAAAAAAAAAAAAGACTAACAGGACCAGTCACAGTGAAATTCCCTCCCTGATGTCATACCCCAGCCTGAGGAATTCTGGGCCCACTGTGAGGCAGGATGGCTGGAGCAGGACACAGGCTGAAAGTACCAGAAAGACCCAGAGTCTGGCATAGGTCTTAAATTGGCCCTTGAGGATCTGTCCTACAAAGCCCGATGCCTGAGGCTAACTGGGGCAACCCAAGGACAAGGACACTGTGGAAGGGCTGACTGAGAAAGCCAGCGTCTCCCTCCCAAGGTTTCCCATCACACTATAGCTATAGATACCGGAAATCCCAACATGCATCAGTGAACAGCTCTGCAAACAGGCCACAAAGAATATAATCTTTGTTCTGGATACCAATGGCTGGTGTGGAAGCCGACTTAGAAATATACTTAAGCCAAGTGTCAGGGGCTAAGGCAGGAGAATGGGAAGTTAGCTCCAGGCCTGCCTGGGTTACAACGGGGAGACCCTGACTTAGAGAGAGACAGATTGAGAATGGTTGATTTAAAAGTTAAAGAGGGACAAGCATGTTTAGCACAGCTATGTGCTTAAAGTTCAAATATTAGTATTTTACATCTCTGTGCACTTAAACAGCAAAAAGGGAAAATACCAGGCCTGGTTCTATAGTTCCGTAAATTCAGTTACTTGGAATGTTGAGGTGAGAAGATTACAAATTCAAGGGTTGCCTTGGCTACTAAGGGAGTTCAAGGCTAGTGTGGCCAACCTAGCAAAACTCAATAATGAAAATTAAAGAGGCTGTATCTGGGGATACAGATCAATGCCAGAACACCTGCCTAACACTCACAAGGCCCTGCAGTCAGTCACCAGTACTGCCAATAAGGAAAACAGAAAAAGAAAAGTGAAGGGAAATATTCAGAGAATAACTATTTATTCTTAAGTACTTAGCACTCAGCTCTAAGCACCTCTTCCTGGAGTACTGATGTTTAGTATTAAACTACTTACTCGAGCCGGGCAGTGGTGGTGCACACCTTTAATCCCAGCACTTGGGAGGCAGAGGCAGGTGGATTTCTGAGTTCGAGGCCAGCCTGGTCTACAGAGTGAGTTCCAGAACAGCCAGGGCTACACAGAGAAACCCTGTCTCAATAAAACAAAAACAAACAAACAAAAAAAGTACTTACTTGAAAGAATTAAGTCTATCAACCCCCTTTCTGGATAACACAGATGTACACAGTGACCGTTTAGGTTCACTTAATGCTAGAAGGTGGACTAGCTAGTACTGTATCTGAGAACTAAGGACTCCTAGACACTTTCAGTCCCTTTTGAAAAACAACCAAGGGGAAAGCAAACACAGAAGGAGACAGAGGGGACAGTTACCTTCCCTAAGTGCAGATCACAGTCACACCTTCATAGCAGACCTGCCATGAGTGGCCGCCTCCCATGCAGCCCTGAGTCACCAAGCGCCCCATAGCTTCCTTCATCATCAGCCCTCAGAAATGACAAGTCCCACCATCAATACACCCAGTGGTATCCAAACAGTTCAGACTCTTAACTTCTTCCAATAGGACCCACGTTGGGACAAGTGGGGTGTCAAAGTTTAACTGGAAGAAAATCGCTTTACATCTCTAGAACAGTTCCGATAGCCTGCTTTACAAGGGCACCCCAGCATCGAGGGTGCACACAACAGAACACACTTACAGAGGAGGCCCCCCCCTTGCCCATAGCAGACATGTTCCAAGTACATGCTCTGCACAAATGCTTCTGAGAGGTTTAACTGATATTTAATCGGCATTGTCAAAAATGGAACAGCTAGTAATAAAATAGAATAATGTATGGAAACATAAGTCGTACGAATGCGTTCCTGTTCTCTCTCTCTCTCATATCCCATATCATATCCGGGCCTCCGTTGACTATTGAAAACTGTAACTGCAGAGGACAGAACTGTAAGGAGGATTACTGTTTACCTGGCCAAACCCTCTTACTGGCAGAAATAAAAACCCACAACCTTCACTTGCCAGAATCTTCCCCTGGAGAGACATAAGCAAACATCTACCCCCCTTTATAGAACAAACCAAAGTACAATTCCATCAAAAGTCACACTTGGGAGAGCCAATGACGAGTTCTCTGGGCTTCCTTACTGAGCACGAGAAGAGCAGGTGACCCCAAAGCAACCTCAACACTAGAAAGTCTCACCCCAGCGTGGATGACCGACTCCCCCTCCCGATAAATACCCTTGCACCCTTTACGTATGTGCAATTAGGGAAGAACTAATACCCTTAGTCATGCTGGGAATGGTGGTTACATGACTTTAATCTCAGCGCTCAGGAGGCAGGTTTGAACACAGGAGTTTGAGGCCAGCCTGGTCTACAAAAGTGAGTTCCAGGATAGCTAAGGCTACCCAGAGAAGCCCTGTCTCAAAAACAAAACAAAACAAAACAAAACACCCACAAACCACTAGTCAGAAGGGGTCAGAGGGAAGGGCTGGGGTCCCAGAAGAGAAACCAGTGACCTTCCTTAACTAAGCCTTCCTACATTAACAGTCAATAAAGCTGATTTGCTTCTGGCCAGTAGCCCCAGCTGTTCTGCTGAAGAGGCTAGCAGTCTATAGCACCCGGTAGGGGAGGGGGAATAAGGCAAGAAAGAAAGTAAGGTATGATCAAGAGATTGCAGTGAAAAGCTGCAGAGGTGAAGGAAGAAAGCAGAAGGCAGAACTGAACCCCAAGGAAAAAAGGCTGGGGTGTGGGATGCAGTGTATGTGTGGGGGGAAGGGGTGTCCTGTAGATGGGGGTACAAGCACAGGAGAGTGAAGTCCCACAGAAGTGACTTTCCATAGAATACCTAACCACAGAGATGAGTGGACTGTCTACAGTGAAGAGTTCACAGAAGGGGGAGGGACTTCAGTGTGGGGACTCTGACAACTGGACCCTGCAGCCAGGTACATCTGCTTCCAAATGCAAGAGCACAGAACCCGCCCCCTCCCACGAACACTCATCCCTGACGTCAGCGCATATTCTGTGCTTCAGCATCCATACCTACCAGGATCTGCTGTGTCTAGTGAAGTAACTGCCCCAGATTACACCCTGGAACAACTCTGCTAAGCTCTGTCCCCTAGAAACACTATCCGAACACTTTCAGTGCCCACTGATAAATAACCAAAAACCTGACTCCAAAACACGGGAATACTGGAAACATTCTTACTCCCGTGCCTATGGTTACATACAGCAAACCCATCGGAAACATACTTGTTGGGAACAACTTTTAACCCAGGTAAAGTTAGAAATGACCCTTTTATAATTAGTGGTTAGTTACTGCTAAGCATATTTTAGTCATTAATTAGTACTCTATAATGTTTAAATAAATTAATTTCCTCTTGTGGTACAGAAGATGGAAGCCAGGGCTTTAGGCATGCTCTATGATTGTCACACCCAACCCTTCATCCATTTTACAGTATTTCACTTACACAATGACCAGCTACTTACTAGCAGGTATCTAGTCAAGTTACTTATCAAGGCTAAGTCAAGACCTACTGATCTGGGACTGAAGAAATGTCACCTTTCCATGTAACCCACAGCCATGTGGAGGAGCAAAAATTCTAAAAGTAAAGACAAATTAAAAAAAAAAAGGTTGAGAATTATGCATATATATATGTGTGTGTGTGTGTGTGTATATATACATATTTGCAAATGTACATATGCAGGCTTTCAATCTGCATCACATTATAATATACTAAAGACTGAAGGCGGTGTCTGAGTCCCGGTTACATAGGCACATAGGACTTCATGTCTGTCACGGCAGACTGATAATTTCAGGCAGTGTTCCTGTGGGTCCAGGACTTGAAGGAAAAGAGGTGCGCTGACAGGAGTGAAGTAAGGGGTTGCATTTCAAACGCGCCAAGTGAGTGGACCTGAGAGAAAGTGATAAAATTCCCACACAACACACTTGTTTATTCCAGAGGCTCCATTTAAAGTCTAATTCTCCTGGCAATCGTCCGGCTAAAGGTGAGTGCTTCCTCCCTGACCTGGCTCAATGAAAAGTGAAAGTGGAAAGTTTTTCCACCTGGGTCCAACCCCTCAACGCCAAGGTTTCAGATCCAAACCTAGAGGCCAGAGTTCAGCAATGACGGAGCGCTAGGGTACTGCGAACACAAACGCCACCCGCTTGCGCGGAACCTACCCTCTTCCTGCCCCTGGGGGGAAGCTGTGTCACACCTCTCCAACCACGCCAGTAGGTCAGATGGGTGTCCTCACAAACAGCCCCAGGACCCCCTTGCCCTCCTTCCCACGCCTCACACTTCCTGCCTCTTCCATCACCTCTACTGGCAACTTCGGCTTCCCATTTTGTCTTTGACTGCGATCCGGACTGCAGTCCCAGGGAGGGAGGGAGAGAGGGAAAGGGACTCTGGAGCTTCCAAGTGGGATCTGGGGAAGGGCACTCGCAAAGCGCACCGTCCCACGTGCGGCCCTCGCTGGCCACCAACGGCAGTGGGGACCTGGCGCGTTCCCACAGTGTGCGCCACTAGAGTTGGGGTTCGGATAGGGGAGGATCAGAGTCCCCAAGCCTAAAAGCACTTTTACACCAGAGCGGGCTAGACTCCCGGGGTGCAGCAGCGGGACCGAGTGGCCGAGTGTGCGCGAGCTCCGCGGGGCCAAAGTGGACTCCCGGGCGCTCGGGCGAGGGTGGGGCGGGGCAAGCACTCACCAACCCCATACTTCTGCCTCTTGGTAGGGATCCAACGGGCCATGGCGACGACCTCGCCCCGCGGCGCTAGCGGCTACAGACACTCGTGCTCGGAGCGCTGCTGCGCCGGCCGGACTCCTCCGCCATGTTCCGGCAAAACTTGGACGACTTTGGCGCGCCGGCCGCGTCTACGCCGTCCCGCCTCGCTCGCGCCCGGGGCCCCGCACGCACGCCCGCTCGCCCGCGGTCACCTGCTGGGACCGGCGGCCGTGCAGCCCCGCGCGCCCTCCCCGGCGCCGCCCGGGCTCCTCCCGCTGGCCGCGCCCTCTGCGCCCCGGGGCCGCCCGCCTCCCCCGCCGGCTCCGCCTCGCCCGGCTGGAGCCGCAGCCCGGAGCCGCCCGCCCGGTCCTCCCAGCGTCGGCTCTGCGATTGCCCAGCGCTCCCGGGCTGCTGCGCCGCCGAGCGCGGAGGAGGAGCTGGTGAGAGTCACCGGTCGCCTCCGGACGCTCAGTAAATATTTGTTGAATGAATGAGCCGTGAGCTCCCGCCTTCGCCTCCGGGAGCGTCTGCTGCAGCCCCGAGAGAGCCGGAAGCCGAGCTTCAAGGTCCGCAGAGAACTGGTGCAAGGGACACGGGCGCTTCAGAAGTAGACGTATCCAATCTAGAAGACCCTCCGTTAGGACACTGTTGACAAAGCGCTAATCCGGAAACCCCAAACTCAGGGATTTATTTCTCCTCAGTTGCAGCAACACAAACTTTCACACTAAGGGAAGAAGTTCGCTCCAAAAGGTTCCCCTTTCCAACTGACCCCCTGCCCAGAAGGCATCCTTGTGGGGAGGACCCCAGAACATCTACCACCACCACCACCACCCCACCCCCCAACTCCCACCACTGTCCTTTTTCAGCCTGGGACTGAGGACTCCAAAAGGCAGTTGTGCGTTAAACTACACAGGGGTGCGCTTGGCGCCCTCTGCCGGCGGGGAGACGCGCTTCCATCTTGGAGAGACCTCCAGAATGAAAAAGCTACTTAGTAGTAAGGACACCTCACACTTAGAAGTAAAATTTCAGACTAACCAGCCAACCAGTTAGCTTCGCCATCTGAAAAATACCTCTTGCGGGAAATTGTGTTGTTCTTGGAGTCTGTGGAGGCTTTCTTGCCGGTTTGGAACCTGACAAGAACAGAACATGTAATTAAAACACACAGTAATAGACAGTAATGCTTGATTAGAGATGAGTGAACTCTGATGACTTTTTGCAAACCATGCCTGAATATATATATATATATATTAGTCTTGGTTTTCCTCCTGAGAAAGTAAGTTCTGAACTTAAAGTCCTGGTTGAAAGAAACAATAGGTACTTATGACCGTGCTTCAGCCATCTTTCTTAAAGTGGTTCAGTCGCATCTCTTTTTTTTTAATGCCAGTTTTTATTCTTGATAGTTGAGATCTTAAAGTTGAGTATGATTACATAATGTGTCATTTATCTCCTTTGTGATTTAAAGTTACATGTTCATTGTATACTTAATACTGAATATTTAGAAAAATAAAATCACCAAAAATTCTAAGCAATAGGGAAGCAATCAACCAAACTACAAACTGAGCTACTGTACTAAGCAGTTCTCAAAAGAAGAAATTAAAAATGGCTAAGGAAACACTCTAAAAAAAGAAAGAAAAAAGTTCCAATAGGAATCTATTTATAATACACAGCAAGACATATTTCCATCAGTGTAGACCTGACATCCACAAAGATTTCCACCATCTCCCCAAAAATAACTTCTTCTAGGTCAATGATGTTGTGATCGACTTAACCACCCAAGCTAGATAATTTCTCTTCCTTCCGCCCTAAGTGACCTACTATGTGTTGGGCACTGTTCCTGGAATGGAGGTTCAGTAGTGAGGTAAATGAGACCCCTACCTTCACACAGCTGTTGGAAGAAGTTAAGACTTGAAATTAATGCATGCCAAAGGAGGCTAGGCCTGCAAAGAGAAACCCTAGCCAGGAACATGGGGAGTGTGGGTGCCAGAGATTTACACAGAAACATCTGGAAAGACATCTGAGATAAGGGGAGACTGAAAGGCAGAACTACAGGAAGTGAGGATGACCCCATGATAAAAGGGGGAGTGTTCTGGACCACATGGACAGCAAACACAAAGGCCACCAAGCAGGTCTAACAGGCTCCAAACTGGCATAGAATCCTGGACAGCGAGTGATCTGAGCGAAACAGGAAACTTGGCTCAAGAGGCACCGGCGAAGGAGGGCCATGACCCGGACGAGGACTTCCTGTGTTGTTACAGATTCTAAAGGTTCTCGGGCTTGTGTCGGTGGGGATACCAGACACTGTCCAACTGTGTCTGCTGTGGTGTGAACCGACTGACTCTAAAGGGCTAACTAAGGATGCCAGTTAATGGAGAACGCCAGGGATGGTAGGCTGCTGTGAAAGGGGCTGGAGTTCTAGACATAAACTGAAGGGGGCGCCAACAGGAAGACAGTGCGAGCAGAGAGGGATTCTCTATGAAGCTTACTGGCCTCTCTGATTTACCAGTCAAAGATGCACATAGGCTCTACAAATTTTGATTTTGTAGTGTGAGGGATAAAGTAAAGAATGACCCGGGGCTTGAACGACTGGTGATCACAGCTGTCATTTCTGTTTGTTGTTGATCTTCCATGATAGCATCCTTGTGCATATCCTCTGCTTTGGATCAAAGTTTACCTTTGAGTATTTCCTAGGACTTACTCCCCCCCCCCTCAGCTATTACTCCCCTTGGACCTTTAGTAGCTGTCAACCTTGGTCTGGAGCTTAGGTCTGGGCTGCCCTGGGGCAGGAGCTGCCCTGAGTTGCCTCAGTTGCCTGTGTGCAGGGAAGTGATGATCTTTGTTCTTTAAGCAGGCTTTTATCTTCCTTCCTTCCTTCCTTCCTTCCTTCCTTCCTTCCTTCCTTCCTCCCTCCCTCCCTCCCTCTCTCCCTCCCTCTCTCCCTCCCTCCTTTCTTTCTCCCTTCCTTCCTTCCTTCCTTCCTTCCTTCCTTCCTTCCTTCCTTCCTTCTTCCCTTCCTTCCTTCCTTCCTCCCTCCCTCCCTCTCTCTTTCCCCCTCCCTTCCTCTCTCTCTCTCTCTCTCTCTCTCTCTCTCTCTCTCTCTCTCTCTTTTCACTTAATGAACACTAGGAGCGTTAATCCTTTTACTCAGTGGAACTTAGTTTCAACCAGAACCATTTCAATTGATTGACACTTTGATCTTTCCAAAACTTCAGGTTCGAATTTGGACTCTGGAGATTTCAGGCTTTGCAATCGTTGATTGCTTTTATGAAAAGAGTTGCAGGGAATGGAAGAAACTTCCAGTGTGTTTATTCTTTTCCCTCTGCAGACTGAAGTCCACCCACTTTGTGATATCAGATGGTTCCATTCCCAGTCCATTTAAATCATAAAAGCACAGCTATTCAAAGTCTTGTTATTAAAATGAGGTTTAAAATTAGACAGCTGACCAGATGGGTGGGTGGAATAACAGCACGTTTCCCAGAATTATTTTTTTCCTTTTCCTCTGGTGTCTTTTCAGAAAAACATAAGAGAGAGAGAGAGAGAGAGAGAGAGAGAGAGAGAGAGAGAGAGAGAAATTAATTCCACAATTGCAGCTATCTAGAGTCTAAAGCCCATAAAGATACCAGCAACTCTTGCACACAAGAATATTCACATCTGTGCTTGTGGGAGCTCCAGAGAAAGAAACAAAGAGAAATGAATTTCCAGGGTAGGCTAATTGACTTGAATTCTATAGTTATCCCTGACAGTACCTAATATAGGATACGAAGACAGCTGGCTAGCCAGGGCTCTACTTTCCCCATTAATCAGGTCTATTTTACCAAGTTTGACTGACACAACTTTCTTGTGAGAAGATATGGGTTCTGTTAAGGACAGTTTTGTGGGTGTTGGTTTGTTTTGTTTTTTTTTTTCTACATAGGGAGATGAGTTGCTGCTGGAAGTGCAGGAAATAACGAGAAATACAAATGATGACTGGTTCTAAGCAGAGGTTTGTGGGCATTTACAGGCAAATGCAGTGGAGCAAGAAATGGACTGGAATTTGGGACCCTTGAGCTGAATGGGGCAAAGGGGCTCCTCTTTCGATCCCCACAAACACTTCCTCAGGCATCCCAGAGATGCTCACATGACGCTCTAATGCCAAACTGTGCAGGTGCTGAGCATCGCCAGACCATCCTCATCCTCGGGTCTGCCATCTTTGGAGGCAACGTGGACCCTAAAAGTTAGCACAAGAATCGTGGTTTTCAAACCACCCCTCTCTTGATCCCCTTTGTGGGAAGATTTATGCTTGGTCAGCACTTCAACCTCTTTTCACACTACAAAACAAGACCCTCACAGTTTTATTTCTAGGATGTCCTTTGTCACAGACATCTACATAAGTTGGTCCCACCTTGCGGAGGAAATTGATGCTAAGAGCATTAAGAAATCATTAGTTCGTTTGCTCAGCGGCTGGACAGCTGGACGTGGCGCCATGGTGTGCTGTAACCCCAGGGACTCTATAGGAGATCTCTATAAGGAGGTAGAGACAGGAGGTTTGCCCTGAAGCTTGCAGGCCTCATGCGCATGTGATACACACACACACACACACACACACACACACACACACACACACACCAGCACTCACAAACACAGACACAGAATTTTAAATTAATCATCAGTGTGTTGAAACTGTAACACGTTCCCAGTCGTGTGAGGCAGATGAGAGCTCTTCAATTTAAAAAGAACTACATTTATATAGTTGTAAATAGTATATATGGTTTTTGAAAAGTCCGTGTATGTACATTAAAAATATCTTCATAAAGCTTGGCAGGGTCATACACACCTGTAACCCAAGCACTCAGAAGATGGAAATAAGAGGATCAAGAGTTCAAGACCAGCCTAGGATACATGAAACCCAGTCTCAAGACACAAAAAATAGGAGCTAGAGAGATAGCTCCATGGTCAAGAGCACTTAGCGTTTGCAGAGGCCCCGGGTTCTGTTTCAGCCATGCAAGGCAGCTCACAAACACATGTAACTCCAGTTCCAGGGCATCTGGCATCTTCTTCTGACCTCTGTGGGTTCCTGTGTGCATGTGGGGCACATAAATGGATGCCGGCACGCACATAACATGAAATAACAAATAAACCTTTTAAAACAAACTTAGTAAAACTGTTCAAATGAGATAAGGATGAAAGTTAGGAGGTAATATGGAAATCTCGTGGGCTGTGAGCAAAAAGCTGGAAATCGTCCCCTTACACTTGACCTATATCTGTAGTAGGAGTGAAGTTCACCAGCTCTTGATCCCGGTGACACTTGGACGATATTGTCTCCATGACTGTCACATTCAGCAGTTCTTCCTATCTGGCATGAAAACAAAATCTTAATCTAGAAATTTCATTTAGTATGAGAACAGTTTTGAAGACACTCGCCATTATAGAGTAAGGAACATGTGTGGCCACTTATACCTGGTTTCTTTACTACCCATGCATTCCTTCAAGACAGATGAGGTAGAATTGTTACCGACACAATAAATGCAGTAACTCAATGGATCCCAACCTTCATAATGTGACCCTTTAATATAGTTCCTGATGTTGTGGTGGCCTCCAACCATAAAATTTTGTTGCTACTTCATAACTGTAATTTTGCTACTGTTATGAATTGTAATGTAGATATCTGATATGTGACCCCTGTGGGAGTCATGATTCACAGGTCGAGAACCCCGGATGTAACGCTTATTCTCTTCACCTAACAAATGTGGAAATGGTGGTTTAGAAGATGCACAAAATTGCCTGCACAGTCAATTAGTGTCAGACAGAAGTAAATACAAGCCCAGAGCCCTGCTGGAAACTGAAGATCACTGGCCTTTTTTCTGGAAAGGTGTGTGTGTGTGTGTGTGTGTGTGTGTGTGTGTGTGTGTGTGTATGTGTGTGTGTGTGTGTGTGTGTGTGTGTGTGTGTGTGTATGTGTGTGTATGTGTGTGTGTGTGTGTATGTGTGTGTGTGTGTGTGTGTGTGTGTGTGTGTGTGTGTGTGTGTGTATACACCTTTGTTGACCAAAATAAAGACTTAGTTGCAATTATTTGACTCTGCGCTGAGACAGGAAAGCCGCCACAGTCAGTGTGTAAATGAATGACTACGATTCTGTTCAATAAAACCTTATTTGTATCCGAATCTCACATAATCTTCATAGGCATGAAATAGCCTTCTTTGGATTTTATTTACCAGTAATTTAGGAAAGTGAAAAACAGTTATAACTCCTGGCTATATAAAAGCAACAGATAAGCTGACTTGGCCCTTGGGCCCTTAAAAAACAAAAATAAAAAAAACAGGATCCCCACCACCCTTAGGTAGGTGGGATGGCTGGGGCACATCTAGGAGTAGGGTAACAAAGGAAAAACTTTCTCACTGGAAGTATATGCATGAGGGTCTGGGAGAAAAGTCACTGGGAGAAAAGAGCCCTAAGTAGTAAAGGTTGACTTAGAAATCACAAGGCTCTGGAGAGGGTTATGAATACGTAATCCCAGAGCTCTGGAGGTGGAGGTAGGAGAATGGTACATTCCAGGGTAGGCTGACCTCTGTAATAAAACCTTTTCTCAATGAGAGAGACGGAGAAGGTGTGGTGGTGGGGTTGAGAAGCCAGAGACTGTGGGGTGTCTAAGAGCAGTGAGAATCCAGGTTCTTTGTTTTTATTAACTTCTGACCTAGCCTCTTTGAAGTCTATTCTGAATGAAGGCAAAAGACTTGACTGTGATGGTTTGAATATGCTCAGCCCAGGGAGTGTGGCACTATTAGCAAGTGAGGCCCTGTTGGAGTAGGTGTGTCACTGTGGGCATGGACTTAAGACTCTCCTCCTAGCTGCCTAGAAGTCAGTATTCTCCTAGCAGCCTCCAGATGAAGATGTAGAACTCTCAGCTCCTCCTGCCTCCTGCCTGCCTGGATGCTGCCATGTTCCCACCTTGATGACAATGGACTGAACCTCTGAACCTGAAAGCCAGCCCTAATTAAATGTTGTCCTTATAAGAGTTGCCTTGGTCATGGTGTCTGTTCACAGCAGTAAAACCCTAACTAAGACAATGGTGACGATGATGACAACCAAAAACCAACTCTCTATGAGACAGTGGAACACACAAGAGTGCTTTAGTAGCCATAGCAGACTCCTCCAGAGGGAACAGGGGCATCTCAGTGGATGACTCCACCACTACCACCACCATGAGAGACAGGAACTAGAAGGAAATGTTACAATACCCATGACTAGACTAGAAGGACCAGATGGGTGTGGAGATTTCACCTGGTGAAGGCTAGGCAGAAGATTGAATAGCCAGGTTGCTTTGTCAGTCCTTAGAGGAATAGCTTAGGGTCTTCCAGAAATATCCGAAGGGGCTTAGAAGGCAGAACAGGCAAGTTCATGGTCAACTAGCCTGCAACAGCTACTTGTTACCCCTACCTGCTCTTTATCCCTAAGATTCATGGTTTTGAATGCTAGTGTGTGTGTGTGGTGTATGTGGGGTGTGTGTGTGTGTGTGTGTGTGTGTGTGTGTGTGTGTGTATGTGGTGTGTGTGTGTACGTGTATGTGTGTGATGTGTATGTGTGTGGTATATGTGGTGTGTGTGTGTGTGTGTGTGTGTGTGTGTGTGTGTGTGTGTGTATGTGTGGTGTGTGTGTGTGTATGTGTGTGTTGTGTGTGTGTGTGTGTGTGTGTGTGTGTGTACCCTTTGGGGAGAAAGGGCAGACAGGGTAGAATTGTTACAGACACAATAAAAGTGACTCAGAGCCTTAGGAGCTGTTAATTTCCATGGCAAGAGTTTCAATTCCTGTATCTTGGAAGGTGCTCTTTGAAACCATGTGCTTGCAAAACCCTTGAATAGTGTAAACTAGATCTAGGGTAGGATGCTGGCAGTGCTAGGAACTGTCCTCCGCCTAGTCCAGTCTCAAGACGTAGCTTCAGCCAAGTGCCTTGTTCATATTTGGGCAAGGCTCCTGGACTCCGGAACCCTTTCCTTTCAAGATAACCAACTGTCTTTAAGTGCTTTGCAACAGTTGCCTTACTCAGCAGGGCAGTTCTGGCAGGCGGATTCCTGGAGTTCATTACTTATGTGGTTTCTTAGTCATCTTATTGTGGCATGGTGTTCTTATTTAAACAGGCCCCTCCCTCCCATAATACTACACCTCAGGGTTTGTTCCCTTAAACAGTGCATGCCACATTTGCAGAGAGCCCCTGAGGAGGAAAATTAGCCCACCTCAGTTCTTCCTGGATGCCAACCCGACTTAGAAGTGGTCTATTTGTTATAGTGTCCCTTTGTTAAAATGGTCTTGGCACACTCAAGTGCCAGGCAAACCCTGGGAGGTGGTTTTTATTTTTCCTGTGATTTGCCAAAAAGTCCTCCCAGAATCTCAGTCTGTGTGTTTGCAAATTGCTCTTGTAATTCTTTGCCTTGGTGCAAAGGCTAGAAGTCTTCAAGATGGCATACAAATTCAAATGGAAGGAACTCTGTACCCAGATGAGAACAGCAGGAGAATTCAAAGAGCCAAGTAGTTAACTCAATCTTCTATAAACTGTTTTAAGTAGAAGTGTACTATCAGGAAGAACGGCTTAGGGAATTTACTCAAGAATGAAAAGGAAAAGGCTGGGCGTGGTGCCCACACACCTTTAATCCTGACAATTGGGAGAAAGAGGCAGAAGGATCTCTGTGAGTTCCAGGACTGTTAGGGCTACATGGAGATGTTCCCTCGGAAGGAGGAGGAGGAGGAGGAGAGAAAAATAAAGAATAAAAGGAAAATATAGAACCACAGTTGTAGAGAAACCATAGTATATAAGACTGAGTATAGTCATGTACAAGTCTTATAAAATAAATTGTGAAGAATCATAATGTAAAACATTTCCCTGGGAAATGTAAATTAAAAAAAATGAGAAAAGGAAAGAAAGAAAAGAAAAGAAAACCCAAGCTCGAGTTAACTAAACAGCAAAGAAGTAACAGGAGTAAAAATATTACTTGTAAAAAATATGACTAATTGGAACAGCAAATACCTTTGACTACTTGATAAATAAGTCAGTTAAATACAACATTTACTCTCTGTATCATTTATTTTTCTGTTGAATAATAAAAACAACATGACTAAAAGCAACTTAAGGAAGGAAGGGTTTAATTTAGTTTGGAGTTCCCAAAGGATAAGAGTACATCATGGTGGTGTGCATGGCGGGAGGCATGGCAGGAGGCATGGGGCAGGCATGATGGCAGGAGGAGGAAGTTGAGAAATCACATCTGAAGCAAAAGCTTGAAGCAGAGATAGGGGAGGGAAGAATAGAGGGTGGAAGGGAGGGAAGGAGGGAGAGAGAGGGAGAGATGAGGCGGGAGGGAGAGAGAGAAGTGTAGGAGGATAGTAAGGTGAGGCTAAATAACCTACCCCTGACCCCAGTGATGCACTTTCTCCTCCAAGGCCCCACAACCTAAATCTTTACCACCAACTCAGAAGCAAGTATTCAAGTACCCTAGCCTATGGGGGCCACTTCTCATTCAAAGCATCACACTGTCCATAGAAAAAGGTGGAAAATCTAATTTATCCTTTGAAACTACCTTAACCCTATTTGAGGTCCAGGAAAGGAGGGTCACAGAAGGCTGGAAGGCTGAGAATCAGAGGAACTGTACAATGATAGGACATACTTTATTCACTCTGGGTGAAAGCCACTAATTCAGACAGTCACTGCAGGTATCAGGCGAACACGGGTATATATCCATACAGAAAAGAGGCTAGGCACACAGGCCTATAGACACACAGACAGACAGGCAGACAGGCAGACAGGCAGACAGGCAGACAGGCAGACAGACACAGGCTGTTGAACGCAAAGTTTCAAGTCTTAGCGTTGGACCTCAAGGCTGTATTTATACAGTAAACACACACACACACCACAAACACACACACACACACACACACACACAAAGTGACATTCTGCCAGAAATGGCTATATAAGGGATTACATCACTGTTTACATCTGGGGTTCCCCAGACATCCAGTGTTGACTCACAGCCCCCCTGCCCTATGTCCAGTGTCAGCCATATTTTAACTAACTCATACAAGAGATGTATCTCAGCCCCATGTTGTCTAATCATAACCAGCCCTTCACAACCTTCTGTTCCCAACAGCCTAGCAGTAAAACTTGTTAAAGCACATGGCGTAAAACCAGAAATGTATATCTCTATATGTATACAGATCAGAAATACCACTCTAGCCAAGATCCAGAATAAAATACTAATGAATTCCACCAGGCAGTGTGTAGAAGAAGCAGTAGTGAATGAATTATTGAATTTGATTCTAATAGAATGGCAAGAAATCTGTCAACAGAATATCTTATCAGAAGGTCAATAGAGACAAGGCCAAGGATCAGCTAAGAGATGGGTAAAAGCCATTTACAAGGCCCAGGGGCTAAGGGCTTAGTCCTCAGCTCAGTGCTGTTGGGAGGTGTTGGTACCTTTAAGATGGAGGACAAGCCAGTAGGGGGCTGGGATGGCAAGGGGCTGGGGGTCCTGCTTTTTAAAAGGATTGTGGGAAACTGGTTTCTTCTCTCTTCTTCCTGTGACGTCTTTTTAACCTCACAGGACCAGTCACTTCATAGATTCACACTCTCACGGTGACAACAGTAAATATAGGGGCGGGGGCTGCTTGAAGGAAGAAGGTGACCACTGGCATTCTTGACAAAGGCCTGTTGCCCCCTGCCCTGTATCTGTCTGTCTCTATTTACTCTCAGCCACGAGTGAGCTTGTTTGTTCTATACCATAATAATCTGCCACCCCACAGGCTAGGAGCAAAGGATCCAGCTGGACGGGGAACTGTGAACTAGAATACATCTTTCCTCCCTTGAAATGATTTCTTTCAGGCACACTGTCATTGTGACCAAAACAAACAAACAAACAAACAAACAAACAACAAAATGGCTATCATGGCCACGTATTAATAATCGATGACAGTACATATCTGTAATTCCAGTAACTGGGATATTGAGGCAGGAGGATCATAAGTTTGAAATCAGCTATGGTTACATTAGAAAAGCATTAAAAGATCCTTAGGTAGAGCCAGGTGAGGGGTGGTACACACTTTTAATATCAGGACTGGGGAGGCAAAGACAGGATACTCTCTGAGTTCAGACCAGCCTGGTCTAAGGTGTGGGTAGCCGGAGCTACCCAGAGAAAACCTATCTTGGACAACTAACGAAAAAAGTTAATTAAATAAATTTTAAAGCTGGGCAGTGGTGGCGCATGCCTTTAATCCTAGCACTTGGTGGGCAGAGGCAGGTGAATTTCTGAGTTCGAGGCCAGCCTTGTCTACAGAGTGAGTTCCATGTCAGCCAGGGCTATACAGGGAAACCCTGTCTCAAAAAACCAAAAAAATTTTTAAAAGATCCTTGGGTATACGGTAAATTTGAGGCCAGGCTATATCTAAGAGACCCTGTCTCAGTCACCTCCCAAATAAAAGCTGAGAGAGAAAGGGATTGGGGTAAGGGGACCCCCTGAAGCTAGAGCAGCTTCCAAGAAGCTATATCTAATGAAAAGGCAGAGACAGGAATTGCATGAATGAGGCTAGCGCAGGTTGCCCTTACTTGCTGATGACAGACGTGACCGAGTCAACATTTTTGAAGGAAGCAAAACCACATGAAAGTCATGGCTTGGCAGTCCCTTCCAAATGCAAGTGAAAATTTAATGGCCATGGTTACAGCATTGAGGTGGTCAGCTCACGGAAGCTCTGCATTTAAGACTGCTTCAATATTATTGGATGTTCAAATATGTTCACTTTCTTGAAATGATAAGAGTTTAACTCTCTTTGGGTCTTTGCTGGATTTCTTCCCTTCGCCTCACGACATGCCATGGCTTTCCTTGCCAGGGACTGACCTTGTACACTTGGACTTCTTGACAGAGCCATGAACAATAAGCTTCTTTTCCTTATAAAATACTAAGTCTGTAGTAATTTGTTCCATGAGCAAAACCAGACAAAAACATTTGAACACACTCCCTCCCATGGGTACCAACAAGCATGCATGCACATACACAGATACACACACAGATACACACACACACACACACAGATACACACACACACACACACACACACACACACACACACACACACACACACACAGAGGTGTGCATGCTCACGCACCAGCCCCTTCATAAAATCTACTACTACGTTGAAATGCATGATCTTTCAATTTCTGCAAATTCGGTTCCTCTTCCCCCAAAATGTTCACAAACAAGTGCTGAGAGAATCTGACGGCCAAAGGCTATTACTCGATTTGTTCCAGAAGAGTCTAAACAGACGGAGCCAGAGGGCTGTCTTTTGCTTGTCAATGGGGACTTCCCTGAGAGGAAGGAGCCTTGCAGTAATGTGAGGTGACATTTTGAACTCTTCCAGTAAAGTGGATGCCATGACTGCCATCTAAAGCATTTACAGGGCCTCAGCCTTCAGCCTTCACCTCCCCACGCAGAGTGAGCTGACAGCCCTGCCCCCCCCCCCCCCCCCCCGCAGAGGTGCTATTGTGATCTCTGTCGGCATTGTCTTTTTGGTACAAACCACAGAAGTCTCTTCACAAGTGAGGCCATAGTAGTTGCACAATAAATTTTGCAGAGTTTTCCTAGCATTGACTCTCAGTGAGCATCTGATGAGTGGGTGCTCAGCCCCAGAGTAAGAGGGACCTTCATTGTCAGAGGTCACCTGTAGCTTCCACGGCAGGGTGGAGAAGGGGCCGTCGCTAGTTGCAGAGGCAAGAGCATAGGAAATGAAACACAGGACGATACTTGTGAAAGCATGAAAAAAAATCTAACTTGAAAATATATACCATCATTGCTAAATGACCCAGGAACCTGTCCATCAAGCAACAGGAGGGTGATCTCACTCAGCATTATGAGCTTTCTACTAAACATATGTCCTGTAGTATCCAAGAAGGACATGGCATGACCTATCTAAGGGTTACAGAAGACCACAGATGTGGAATATGCTTGTCTCCCTGGCACAGAGTAGAAAAAGACCATCAAATTTAAGGATCATGTTACAGGAAGAGGGCCAAGCTTCAAAACAGATCTGTAAATTTCAGGAAATCAGTCCATAGCAATTTGTGCCCGTGGTTTTTGAATACCAATAATTCACTATATATTACTGAAAATAGCTTGTGGAATTATGAAGGATTAGTGTACTGTGTTATGGAGGAATGGCAAAAATGAGCAGATCAAGGAGGCAATGTTGCTATTCTTGGAAAAGAAATGTTATTTGGAGGAGTCATTATTTAAAAAAAAAGGGGGGGGGGCAAGCGCAATGTAGACTAGATAGATATGGTGCTAGTGCCACCTGCTGTTGGAATTATGAATCGCAGTTATCCAACAGCGGATCTAATCTGTTGCAGTGAATGTAGAAGGGTTGTTGGGAAGGGAGTGGGTAAATGGACTCAGATAGGGAGGCTGTGTGGATCAGATCTTCCCTGTCATCCTCTTTATGACCAGGGAGAACAAGAAGGGCTTATTGGACCTGCCTTCGTGTACAGGGTTTTCTATCAAACTTGTGTTAGTGACAGAACGCAGATGCCAACAGCTCCTAGTACTATGTTCTAAGGCAACAGTTCTCAACACTCCGAATGCAACTCTTTAATACAGTTGTCATATTGTGGCGACCCACAACCATAAGATTATTTTCATTGCTACTTCATAACTGTAACTTTGCTACTGCTATAAATCATCATATAAATATTTTTGGAGCTGGGCAGTGGTGGCACATGCCTTTAATCCCAGCACTTGGGAGGCAGAGGCAGGCAGATTTCTGAGTTTGAGCCAGCCTAGTCTACAGAGTGAGCGCCAGGACAGCCAGAGCTATACAGAGAAACCCTGTCTCGAAAAGTCAAAATAAATAAGTAAATAAATAAAAAATATTAAATAAATAAAAATAAAAAATAAAGAAAGCAAAAAAAATTTTTTTTTATTTTGGAGTTAGAGGTTTGCTAAGGGGTCACCAACCACAGGTTGAGAACCACTGCTCTGAGGAAACCCAAGGTGTATTGCTAAATATAATGCTATTTCCTGTCAAGCTTTGAAAAACAAAACAAAACCGAGGGCATGAAGCAGCTGAGAAATTAAAGAAATGGTGGGAATGACAGAGAGAACAAACTGGAAAGATCATCAGGGCAGCAGATCCGAACAGCCAGGGGCAGTAAGGTCTGGGAAGTGCAGCCAGAAGCCAGTTACTGCAGCCTCGGGATATCTGCTGAGCCGTCCAGGCAGCTGGTCACCTGGAGGAGTCCAGGCAATTAGAGGCAAGGGGTCAGGGCTCCAGGACAGTATGTGCTGGTCTCAGAAAAATCTCTGAGAGCAAACAAGTCAAAACCAGAAATGACTCCGATCTACCCTGTATTTTTGGTACAAAAAGATGCTGCCTGTGGCAGGCCATTCTGGGCAATCTTCAGTCCCTCTGTCCCTCTTCCTCTCACTCCATGTGACCTTGGAAGCAAGGTGATTTAACCCTTTTGTGAACAGTTGACACACTTAGCTGCTGAGTTCCATTTTTTTTTTTTTTTTTTTTTTTTTTTTTTTTTTTTTGAGACAGGGTTTCTCTGTGTAGCCCTGGCTGTCCTGGAACTTACTCTGTAGACCAGGCTGGCCTCAAACTCAGAAATCCTCCTGTCTCTGCCTCCCAAGTGCTGGGATTAAAGGCGTGTGCCATCACTGACTGGCTGGAGTTCCATTTTTTGTAAGCAAGTTGAAATGAGACAGAAGGCCCACCTACCCGGGGACAGGAAGCTCTCAGTGGCACCAGAACCATGCACGTGGCTTAACAAAACGTTCTTGAGACCCATCAATGTTTTACCATGAGATGATATGTTTTTTCCTTATTACATTTGCAGAATATGCCCCTGGACAGGAAGACCATATTCTGTGTGTCTACTCATCTGTTGACGGACATTTGAGTTGCTCCCTCTCCTCTGCTGCGGTGAATAATACAGAGGTTAGCACTAGTGTGTAGTTTTTTCCTTAATTGATTAAAAAAGAAACACACACACACACACACACACCGCTTTATTACGTGACTTGCTTGGTGGGGGCGGGGGCATGCATACCCCTGTGCCAGCACGGGAGGTCAGAGACAGCTTGCTGGAGTCTGTTCTCTCCTCCACACTGGCTCTGAGGATGGAACTCAGGCTTTGGTAACAAGCACGTTTACCTACTGAGCCATCTCAGCCACTCTGATTACTGCCTTTTTTTTCCCCAAAATGTCCACACCCCTTTAAATCCTTACCTTTTATTAGTTCTTTTAGAACGTCTCGTAATGTGTTTATATTCACACACACACACACACACACACACCATCTACCATCTTTTATTTTGTGTCCTCTTTTTTTTTCCCCCTTCCCCACCCATCAATCCGGTTTGCCCTGCACATATATTCCTGGATGTGTGCCTTCCATTAGAGTTTGATCAACCCAATTAGGGTATATGCTTCAAGAAAACTGACTCTCCATTTCCGGCAGCTACTGACTGCCAGCGTCTTCTCTTCTAGGGGTTGTGCATACCTCACTTCTCCATGATGGGATTTAGTCTGCTTGAGCTTGCATGAAGTTTGTGTATACTGTCCAGGTCATGTGTTCAGAGGTGCAGCTCCCCTGCCAGGTTTATTCCAGTTCTGCCTAAAAACCAAAACTGGGGCTGGGAAGATGGCTCAGTGGTTAAAGTGAGACGACCCAAGTTCAGGTCTCTAGAAGGCACCTGAAAGCTGACCACGGTAGCATGCACCTGTAACTCCAGCGCCAGGACAGTTGGTGAGCCCCCAATTCCCACACTTATAACCCTAGCGCCCCTGACAGTTGCCATGTCTGTCTGTGCTCTCTACACTTTTCCTCTGTGGAAGCATTTCTGTGTACCTAGTTTTTGGTCAGAGGTATTGTTAACTTGATATTGTTAAGAACCAATTTTCTGTAACTACCACAAAACTGTGTGCGCGTTGTCTACAGCAACAGTTCTCAACCTTCCTAACTCTGAGACACTTCCTTCATCCGTGGTGACCCCTTTCCTAGTTAGGAGTTTATTTCTGTGAAGAGATACCATGACCATGGCAACTCTTACAAAGGGAAACATTTAACTGGGGCTGGCTTACAGTGTCAGAGGCTTAGTCCATTGTCATCATGGCAGGAAGCATGGCAACGGGCAGGCAGACATGGTGCTGGAGTTGCTAAGTACAACTTGATCTGAAGGCAGCCAGGAAGAGACTCTACCTGGTATTGGGCAGAGTCTGAGCATTGGAGCCTTCAAAGGCTCAACTCCACCAATAAAGCCACTCCTCCTAATAATGCCACTCCCTATGGCCAAGGAGTCACACACATGAATCTATGGGGACCAAACCTATTCAAACCACCATAACCCCTAACCATAAAATTACGTTCGTTGCTACTTCATAACTGCAATTGTGCTATTGTTATGAATCACAATGTAAATATCTGTGTTCTCCTATGGTCTTAGATGATGTCTGTAAAAAGGTTGTTCAACAGACAAGGGGTCCCACAGGTTGAGAACCCAGATCTGTAGATTGATTCTGAGATAAGTGGAAGTTTCAGTATGATGGTTAGAATGGAATCACTATTAGGCCTCGAAGATGCAGTCTTATTTTTCATTCAAAACATAACTTGAATGAAGTCCGATTTTTTTTCTTTTTCTCTTAAATTTAGTTTTATGTATATGAGTGCTCTATCTGCCTGTATACCTGAATTCCAGAAGAGGGCATCAGATCCCATTACAGATGGCCTGTGAGTCACCATGTGGTTGCTGGGAATTGAACTCAGGACTTCTGAGCCATCCCTTCAAGCCCCACCCCACCCCCCTTTCTTGTTGTTTTGAAGACTTTTAAAGTCTTCATGTTATGGGTATGTTTTTCCTAGAGTCCTTTTCTATTATTCTAGAATAACGCCATAAGTAATTTTTTTCAGCAGTTAAGTAATGAAGAATGCATTTCTGGCCCTTCACTTACTTTAAAGTCAGTGGAGAGTTTGGCTAAATATAGAATACTCGGTGCAAAATTGAATCTCTCAAAAATAAAATAAAAAAATGTTCAGGGCTATTTTTCCTGTCTCGTTGTCTGCAGCTTTTTATGTGCCCACGACTGACTTTGAGAATAGAAAGTGTAAGCCTGAAGCTATGTCCTCAGCCAAAACCAGGCATACAGTTAGTACAACCACAGCTAACTAGTGACTAGTGTCTGGAGTGCCCTGGTATGCAATGTTTCCCATAGCACACTGGCCAGAGCATGAAGGTGCCGGTCTGATGGAGAGATGCTCTTCGTGGACTTATGGAACAGGCCCTTCACTGCCTGCTGATAGGCTTTGTGGAAGTGATCGGGCCCTGAGGACTTTGACTTAATCGATGCATTAAGCCACTGATACCTTTATATTCAGATGGCATTGCTAGGATGTGGTGAAAACTAGGAGATGGGACCCAAGATATAGAAAGTCAGAAATCAGGGGCACTAGCTCCCATCCTTTCCCCGCCTCCATTCCCTAGCAACCATCAGTCCCCTCTCTTTTATAAGGTTGATAGTTTTATTTATTTATTTATTTTATGTAGATGAGTACACTGTAGCTGTACAGATGGTTGTGAGGCATCATGTGGTTGTTGGAAATTGATTTTTTGTTTTTGTTTTTGTTTTTAGGACCTCTGTTCTCTCTGGTCAACCTCACTTGCTCCGGCCCAAAGATTTATTTATTATTATACATAAATACACTGTAGCTGTCTTCTGACGCACCAGAAGAGGGCATCAGATCTCATTACGGGTGTTTGTGAGCCACTGTGTGGTTGCTAGGATTTGAACTCAGGACCTCTGGAAGAGCAGTCAGTGCTCTTATCCGCTGAGTCATCTCACCAGCCCTGATTGACAGTTTTAGTTACTTTCTAAAAATGAAAGAAAAAAAAGCTTGAAAATGTTTGTCCTCCAGTGGTTGACTGATTTTAGTCAACAAAGTGTCTTCTAGGTCTGTTACACTGTTACAAATGACAAAATTTCCTTCATGATACTCTATTGCATATGCCCACCATGTGTTTGTTTTTTTAGTTTTGTTTTAATGCGTTCATCTACAGGAGGTCATGGCGGCTGTGCCCACATCCTGGCTGCTGTGAATAACGCTGCCACTGACAGGAACTTGAGAGCGCAGGCACTTCACTGAGGGTCTGGTTGCCAGTTTGAGTAAGCCCAGAAGTGGGGCTGCTGGATTCCCAGGTAAGAACATTAGGTTGCTCTGCCTGCTTGCTTCAGGGTCACTGTCCTGTTGCTCCCATTAACTGTGCAAGCTGTATTATTTAGGACGTTTGCTAGAAGGAACATTGTGATTCGGATAGAAAGTCTTTCCCCGGAGTGTTCCAATGCAGAAGGTGTGGCCTTCAGAGCTAGACAGGTGACTGTGTTGCGAGACTGCTAACGTCAATGGAGGAACATTCCTTAAGTTAATTCATACTGAGTGGGCTGTTATGGGGTAGGGCCAGGATGGAGGAAATAGGCCACTGTGGGTGTGACTTTACTGGGTGTATCTTGTTACCTGCCCCCTTCTGACTGTCTGCTTAGCTGCCACTAGGAGAGCCTCCTTTGTCACACCCTCTTGCTGCCATCATGGTCCACCTCTTCACAGCCCAACGCAGTGGAACCAGCTGACCGTGGCGGGTAGCTCTAAGACAGAGAGCCAAAATAAACCTGTATTTCCTTTAAATTGTTTGCGCAGATGTGTTGTCCTAGCAACAGGAGAGTGACTGACAGAGGAATCTACTCTCCCTCTAAAATGAGGTCAGGGTCAGACATTCAGCATTTTGTTCTACCCTGTTCTGAGTTTGTATATGGTATAAAAATAATTTTTAAGGGATACTATGAAAATTATTTTCTTATACACATTTATTATTATGTAGATGTGTTTCTGTTCTAATTTGAAAAATACAACATGATTTAAAGACCAGTGCTTCCCCCCCCCTAAAAATTGGGGACATTGTGTAAGTGAAGTCAAGCTGAGATTCCCACCCTCCCATAATTGCTGGCACACTAAGTGCTTACTGTGTGCAGCACAGTTCACTGGGTATTAGACACAAGCATTCAGTACAGCTGTAGGCACTGCCTTCTTACCTCTGGCTTACAGACAGTGAAAGACAGAGAAGTTATGTTACTTGCACAAGCTCACAAAGCCAGAGATGGTAATCAGAACAGAGCATTAGAGGGGTTACCGAAACTTTCTTCATCTCCATTCCTTTTCATCCAAGACGTTTATGTTACCCAGTGGTTAAATTTGAGTATGAAGAAGTTAGTTTCATCATGACATTGTTATACGTACATACTTTGTTCTTATTGCTGCCCCTTCCCACTGTCCTCTCCTGTCTCCCTGCTCCCTCTTACTGACCCCTCCTTTCCTCAGGGACATATCTTCTGCTGTCATGTCACATGGATTGTGTCATCCTATTACCTTCTTTTCTCTCTCCCTCTACCTTAAGATCTCTTTTTCGCCTCTCATGGTCCCCTTTCTAGTTTTATGACTTACACACACACACACACACACAAACACACACACATATGCACACAGTCACACATTCACACACACACATGCACACACATGCATGCATGTACGTTCACAGGCACACACATGCATTTTTCTCTGTCTTCCTCTTGCTCATTGACTCTTGTTTTCGCTCTCTCTTCCCCAGCCCCCTCAGAGTATGCATATGAAGGAAAATTCATGGTGTTTATCTTTCTGAGCCTGGCTTATTTTGCTTAACATAATAATTCCCAGTTCCATCTATTTTCTGCAAATGTCAGCATTGCACTTTTCTCTGTGGCTGAATAAAATACCATTGAGCATACATTTGCTTTATCCATTCATCTGTCGATGGACATCTAGGCTGATGTATTAGTTACTTTTTCATTGCAGTGATAAAACACATAACAAAAAGCAATTTATGAAGCCAACGATTGGTGGCAGATGCCTTTAACTCCAGCAGTTGGAAGGTAGAGGCAGGTAGCTCTCTGTGAGCTTCAGGCTAGTCTGGCCTACACAGTGAGACCCTGTTTCAAAACAAAAGAAAAAAAATGGTGGAAATGTGTATCATAAATACACAGTACAAAATGGCAGATGTAACTCAGTAAGCAACAGCACTATAAAGCGGTTCTTGTTTTTGTTACTTCTGTTGATGGAAAGAGAAGCTAATTGGATGTTTACATGCTGAAGAATGATAGTAGGAAAGTTCTTCACTTTCTAAAAGGATCCGTTATGTCTCCCTAAGAGTGGAGAACTCCGTGTGTGCAGTACCACACTGCAGTCTGTAACACAGTGCCGAGGCTATGCTGAGATGTTGCAAGCAGTGTTTATTGGAGGCCGGGTGCAGGAAGGATGCAGAAAGCAAAGCAGATCAAAGCATCAGTGACATTTCAAGATGCGATACAGACAGATGGCCCCGTAAACACCCCAGATTCATTACATATAGATTCCAAATTAATTTTTTGCCATGGCGCATTCAGAACTTTTGCTGTTGTCATTTTTTCATGACCTCTCATGGTCATGTACAGTGCCTCATGTAGGGCTGTGAACCTCAGTTTGAGAAGCTGTGGTTTAGAATACTTACGTCGTGTTTTTTGCCTTTTTTGTTTTTGTTTTTGTTTTTCCTCTACTGTGTGTGTGTGTAAGTTAGTCCATGGCCCCAGCCCATGGGATGATTCCAGCCACATGCAAGGTAGATGCTCCCTTCTCTGTAAACCTCTCTGGAAATTCTGTCAAAGATGTACCATGAAGTGTGTCTCCTATGTGATTACAAGTCCAGTGAAGTTGAGAGTGACTTGGGCTACTTCCTGTGCAAAGTGCTTTCTTTTTTCTTTTTTTTTCAAGACAGGATTTCTCTGTGTAGCCCTGGCTGTCCTGGAACTCACTCTGTAGACCAGGCTGGCCTTGAACTCAGAAATCCACCTGCCTCTGCCTCCCAAGTACTGGGATTAAAGGCGAGCGCCACCACTGTCCGGCGCAAAGTGCTTTCTGTATCATAATCCTATTTAACTCTCAAATAAGTCTTGAGTGATGGATACTCACATGGATCCCATATATGGGTAAGTGGATTTAGGCCCAGGAAGGTTAAGTAACTTGTTGGAGCTTTGTACATCTGGTACTGTGGCAAGGATGAGATCTGAACCTTCATGGTTTGGGTCTAGGTAGATGTGCCTATAGATTCTCCTTTTCTTTTCTCTCCTTTCCTCTCCTCCCCTCCCCTCTCCTCCCCTCCCCTCCCCTCCCCTCTCCTCCCCTCCCCTCTCCTCCCCTCTCCTCCCCTCCCCTCCCCTCTCCTCTCCTCCCCTCCCCTCCCCTCCCCTCCCCTCCCCTCCCCTCCCCTCCCCTCCCCCTCCCCCTCCCCTCCCCCTCCCCTCCCCCTCCCCCTCCCCCTCCCCTTCCCCTTTCCCTTTCCTTTCCTTTCCTTTCCTTTCTTTCTCTTTGTTTGTTTGTTTGTTTGTTTGTTTCTTTCTTTCTTTTTTTTTTTTTTGAGACAAGGTTTGCTCTATAAACCAGGCTGGCCTTGAACTTGATCTACCTGCATCTGCCTCCCAAGTGCTGAGATTAAGGCATGAACCACCACTGCTCAGAGCTTCTAAAGATTCCTAAATATTAATGGAGGACTAAAAGTTCAGTTCAATCATAGAGTACTTGCCTGGTATGATTGAAACCCTGAGTTCAACCCCAGCATCTACAAGAACTTGTATTGAAAGTTAACAAGGTTGTCCCAGCAGACAGGGTGTGCACTCAGTGTGTGCGTGCGCGCACGCGTGTGTGTGTGTGTGTGTGTGTGTGTGTGTGTGTGTGTATGTGTGTGTGTGTGTGTGTATGTGTGTGCGTGTGTATGTGTTGGGTGTGTGGGAATCTTTGCAGAAACTAACAATACTAGGGCAGAAAAACTACTGAGTATTCTATTTCTGCTTGGTCATTATGTGTGCTATGTTGGTAGAAATGAGTTTCTGCGGAATCTAGCTGGGTGAGTCCATTCACGCAGGGTTGGAGGACTGCAGGGAGCCTGGGGCTTGAATTACAGCAGCCTGAAGAAGTGAGACCCTGCCTTGGAAAGTAAACACCAGGATGCTTATTCAAAAGGCAAAGCCTGGATTTGTTGGCCTCTCCCGAGAGACACCATCATTATGAAGACCTGATCCCAGCTGGCTTCCTGCAGGGCAGAGTTAACGATGCTGACAGGTCACAGGAGTGTGCGTTAATGGTTTCATGTTTTATTTATTCAGGTGCTGATCTGACATCGCTCAGCGAATGTATGGGCTTGGAAATAACTAGATTCTCTCTATATATACTGTGATGTTATCTCCAAAAATCAAGGAAATGAGAACCAGGAAAGGCCTGGATTCCCCGCAGATAGCTCTCATGGCTTACACTAAGAATTCAAATCCTACATAAAGCATTAGGCAGCGTTTAAAACACAAATCATCACTGTCTAAGGTGATAGATTGCAAGGGAATTTCTGGCACTGAGAGTCATTCTTTAACCAGCACTTCCACACAGCGCCAACTAAATAATGTAACAGCATCTGACTCTTTCTAAATCGAAGATGGAATTATGTATATCTCCCATGACACAGAGGAACCAAAACGCAGTATTTCCTAAAATAAAAAAAAAGGGGAGAGTAAGTTAGTGCAGTGGCTGAGAGGACTTTCCTGTACTCGCTTTCTGTTGGTTTGTTTTTGTTTTTTTTTAATAACTTCTATTATTAAAGTAAGACATACACAGAAGGGCAAGAGTAATAGATGTGTGCTGTAGCCCCAGTTCACCCACACCCATGTAACTGTCACTTAGTTAAAAAGAAATCAGGATGCAACTATAGCCAAAAAACTTCCATGCACCTTTAAATCTCTGTTCTCAAAACTGATCATGGTCCTGACTTTTTAAAAATTCAGTAGTGTAGCACTGATTCACAAATGGCATACAGAGGAAAACACACATACACACACATTCGGACGGTCTATGTCAGCATATATATATATGATATTATATATTATATACATATGGTATATAATATATAATGTTTTATATGACTTGTGAATGTCATGTGTACACACACATGTGGTCTATGTATGTATGTATGTATATATATATATATATATATTCTCTATATGATGTCTTATATGGTTACTAAATGTTTTATGTGTACACACACACACACACACACACACACACACACAGACTATTTGTGAAGTCATAGAAAGCTGGCCTCTTAGTCACTATTAAGGACTAAGATATGCTGTCCCCAGATTCCTATGCTCAAACCCTAACCCCTAACGTGACTACATTTGGAGATAGAATATATAAGGAGGTCACTGAAGTTAAATGAGTTTGAGAAGGTAGTCCTGGTGTCCCCACAAGAAGAAGAGAAACTGGGACAGTTTACACATGACCATGTAAAGAGGTAGCAAGAATAACCGTCACTGGTCAGCGTGGCTCATGCCTGTAATGAAGCATCCAGAAAAATCCCCGTGCATTTGAGTACAACCTGATCTACACAGAGAGTTCCAGACCAGCAAGGGCTATATATTGGGAGACCCTGTCTTGTTTGCCCCGCACCCGAAAAAATGGGGTGATTGTAGCCAAAGTGCACACCTTCAAGAGAAATGAAGCTCACCAATGCCTGGAATAATTTGGCTTATTGCATTTTTAGGATATATTGACTCTCCAATGACGTCACCTTCCTATCTGATCTTGGTGATTCCTGCCTTCTCTCAGACCTCCTTATTAATTATTATCCTCATCTATCTGTTCAGAGTTTCTCAACCTGTGTCGAGGCATGTTTCAACTGGCTAATTATTTTTACAGAACTTTCATATGAGCCAGGGCTGTTGGCAGCCTTCCTGGCTTGACCCGCTAGCCCACTAGAGGTCAACAACGTTTTAATAGCAACATAGTAGACTGTACTAATAGAAATCACACCCACCTCTGGAGGAAAAACACTAGGTTAGAGATTTATTGCTTTTATTGACCATTTCCCCCAATATTGGCGTTTGACACTAGTTTTCTAATCTTTTTCTTCTCTTTCTTTCTGTCCTTCTCTTCTTCCCTACTTCTTTTCCTCCCTCCCTCCACCCCTGCCTCCCTTCCTCCCCTTCCTTCCTTCCTGTCTTCCTTTCTTTTTGGCTTTAAAGGCGTGCACCACCACCCAGTTTCTTGCTCTAGTGTTCACACAGACAGAGCACGGTGGCAAAGCCTCCTCTCTCACGCGTCTGCTAACTCCAACATCTCCCCAATTCTGCGATGCTTCTCTTCTCATCATGGGTCATTTTCATTGTTCATGTGTTTCCCTAGTAAGATTTGCCTGGATACCAAATGTAAGTTTTACCTTGTGACTCCTGGGATATATTCTCTTGCTGTAAAACCCCCGTGAAGTTTGTTATAGTACACAGCTAAGTTCCATGGAAACGGTTTGATTCTTTTGGGTTTTGCTTTTCAGATTTATTAGGTAGGAGCAGAGCTATGTAGAGCAAGCCTTTCTCCCTGCACTCTGCCTAATGTGCCGTGAATTACGAGGTTTTCCCGAGTGCCTGTTACTTCTGCAGTCCCCTGTGAGCTCCGCATACTGCATCCTTTATTTTTTTCAGGCCATTTTCCTTCCTTGGTTTGGGGTAGTTTTCCCACATATTTATGCTGATCTATATTCTGCCATCTGATCCTCTGCAGATCTCTGGAACCTTCTTTCTCTTCATACCTACTACCTTCTCTCTGGTACCCTGCCCATAAACTCTGGCTACCTTTGTCTCCCTGGACACAGCTCTGCTTTCTAAGCTCTGGGAGCTCAAGTCCATGTGAGATTTCCGGCCTTGAGCTGCAGCCTTGAAGATTTCTCACCGCCCCTCACTACCCACAATTCCATCTTGTTCGCTTTCATCTCTGAGAGGCCATGTGTCTTCCTTACCCGATGTCTGGCATGTTAAAACTTTGGCCATGAATTTTGCCACTACTTAACCATGACTTCAGATGTCCTTCTATTCCAGCTAGACCATAACGACAAAGCTTTATGAGTATGTTTTTGAGATCTGAAAAATAAAATGGATGTGCACTTAGAGAAAAACTATCACTTGCCAAATTCAGGCTAACAGTAAGAAAATATTAGAAAACCCATAATTAACTACTAAGTAAATAAAATCACAGATCTCTATAGAAATTAGCATCAAGATCAGCCAAACTTTTCAGCAATATGAATAGCATTCTGAAATATGCATAGCACTCTATGAACAAGCGATTGAAGGGCAATTAGAAAACAGAAAGCTTCAAGCCAATCTTTGCTTTGCACAAGATCTAAACTTACCACGTGCATCCTCAATTTTAAGAATTTTATTTATCATTATTGTATGTGTGGGTATAATTGTGTATGTGTGTGTTTGTGTGCACACACATACATTTGTGGTAGGTACATATAGGCAAATAAGTATGGAGGTCAGAGAACTTCCTGAATAGTACTCTATCTTGACTTTTTTTCCAGTTTATTTTTGTCATTGTTGTTTGCTTTGAAACAAAGTCTCGCTGTGTAGCTCTGGCTGGCATGGAACTCACTGTGTAGACTAGAACTCATAGAGATCCACCTGTCTCTGCCTCTCCCATGATTCTTTTATTTCTTGGAGTTTTGAGACAGAGTTTCTCTGTGTAGCCCTGTCTGTCCTTGTCTGCTTTGTAGACCAGGCTGGCCTAGAACTCGCAGAGATCTGCCTGCTTCTGCCTACCAATGCTGAGACTAAAGGCATGCACAACCACTATGGAATCTTTTAAAAAAGCTTTACTCACTTATTATGTATTCAGTGTTCTGCCTGCATATGTACATGTCTGCAGGCAAGAAGAGGGCATGGGATCTCATAGATGGTTGTGAGCCACCATGTGGTTGAATTCAGGACCTCTGGAAGAGCAGCCAATGCTCTTAACCTCTGAGCCATCTCTCTAGCCACATCCCCTTCCCACTAAGTTTAAAGAGACTTTTCTTGCCCCTGAAGCCTACCTCTTTGGCTAGATGAGCTGGACACCAGGCCAGGCAATCCTGGCTCCAGGTCTTTCGCATGGGGTCATAGGCATAAGCTGTCAGAGTTGGCTTTTTTTGGTGGGTTCTAGGGATCCAAAGTTAGACTCTCACGCTTGCATTGCCAAACACTTTACCCCCGTAGCTCCCCTCTGTCCCCGTGGTGGTCAATCTTTCTTTCTGCTTAAGTCAGCTACATTTGATTTCTCTTCTTGCAACCTAGACTTCTACCTGATATATTGTCAGGTTCCAGGAAGCAAAAAACCCTAAAATAAACAAATAAGTAGTTTAGCAAAGAAATCCCCAAACCTCGTAGAAACAGCTTTGCACAGATGGCTCATTTGATTTGGGTTTGTTGTTGTTGCTTTATTTTGGTTTTAATTTTGGGAAAGTGTGAAAGATGATAGCCATCCAGGAGAAACTGCCTTTGGAAATTTCAGTCTTGATCTTTCCCAGGCCTGGTCCTATGTAATATGATCCTCACTCTGCCGGGTGTTGCTGGGGAGGGCCAGCAGCATCCAATTAGCCACGCAATCAGCAGGGTCAACAGGACACTCTATAGCCCTCTGTGCAGCTGGTCAAGTTAAGAATGATCAGGGCATGTTAAGAAGACCTATCCTACCCTCAGCTAAACAGCATCTATACCTGGATGTGTATCTCTATTGAGCTGCCATGTCTCAGAATCATTGCAGGTCCTGTAGCTTTGAGAGCTCAGTGTTGGGTCTTTCTAATGGTGTTAGGGCTGGATTTGCTTGAAAGAAGGGAAGCCAGCTTTATGTTGCTCCCACAAGCAGAGAAACGGGGGTTCTCCGTGGTCTCTCCCAGAATCACTCCTAAGCCATAGTTCTCTGTCATTTCCTCTTGACTGTAGACAGTTCTTTCTGTTTTAGTTTGTGTGCGTGTGTGTGTGTGTGTGTGTGTGCACATGCATGCACATGCATGGAGTGGTAGGGTTTGTCTATGTAGCCCTGGCTGTCCTGGAACTCACTATGTAGATATGGCTGGCCAGAACTCAGAAAGATCTACCTGCCTCTGCCTCCTGAGTACTGGGATTAAAGGCACATACCCCCATGCCTGGCTACTATATAGAACGTTCTTTGAGTGCTGGAATTAAAGGCACATACCACCATGCCTGGCTGTATAGAATGTTCTTTCAATGTCCTTGACTCAGACTGACATTCTTGCAATTTCTGTTTTTCATTTTCAGAGCTTCACAACTGCTTCTCTCAACTACTGTTTTCCACATCCAGACTTTGGCTGATCAGCTCTGCCCTCAGCCCTGACCTGCAACTTGCCTGTAGGCCTGCCTGGGGCCGGTTCACTAGTCAGGGGTTCTCCTGTTGCTGCCCTCACCTGGCTAGGGTCCCAGAGCTGGTCACTCTGTGTACCATGCACACACTTCTGCCAAGCATCCAGGACATGTTGATGCTACGGCACAGACTTGTCCAGAAGCTCAGATGTTTCTTGCTTTGACAAATGCCCACCCAGAAGGCAGAGCCCAGAACAAAAACACCAAAATGAAAAGCAGTGCCTACGAGTGCCTATTTCCGTTAGATTTCTTTGGGCATTAGAAAAAAAAGGGGACTAAGGAAGTAAAAGAGAAATATCAAAGAAAAGTTGGCTGATGTTGGGTCCCAGATATCAAATATCCAATCTCCCACATAACCCCATGGGAATCTTATTCATTCTTAATTGTTATTATATAAAACAAATGAAAAGCAAACCCACATAAAAAGGAAAACTGCGAAAGCCTGAGTACGTGGAAGAAGTTAGAATCAGTCATCCTGTTTATAATCATCAGTGGTTAGCGTCGATTGATCTACTGTGATTAGATCTCTGCCTGCAATTCGATTGCTTTTAAATCCATCATTATTAATATTAATATTATTTACCTTTTATTTTATGTGTATGGGTGTTTTGCCTGTGTCTATGTCTGGTGCCCAAGGAAGTTAGAATAGGACATGGGACATCCTAAAACTGGAGTTGCAGACAGTTGTGAGTGTTATGAAATATCATGTGACTTGGGAGTATCACAGATGTGAGTGTTATGAAATATCATGTGGCTTGGGGGTATCATAGTTGTGAGTGTTATGAAATATCATGTGGCTTGGGGGTATCATGGTGGGCCCATGCCAAGGTGTGAGTCTGAGAAATTACGCCATGCAATGGATCTGGTATAATGAGGTTTATTGTGGAAAGGGAGATAAGCAAGCACCTGGGGGTAGGAGTAGAGGCAGGCAGCCAATCATGAGGGTAGACAGAGAGGGAGCAGATAGGGAGAGAAGGGGCTTGGTGCAGAAAGGAAGAGAGAGAGAGAACAGTGAGAGCAAGAGCCTGGGTGGGAACCAATCCTTTTATACACAGCACATGCCCAATGCTAGGAGCCTAGTGGAATGGTCTGGAAGCTAGCACTGAGCTGCCATGTGGGTGCTGGGACTCAAACCTGATTCCCAGAGTAGCCAGCGCTTTTAGCCACGCTTAACCACTGAGCTATCTTGTCAGCCCCCATAATCCCTTTAAAATTTACCTTTGGGTCTGAAGCTTTCATGGGGAAATGTTCAAATTGCACATGTTAATATCTTGCAGGGAAAAAAAAAAGAGGCAAATGCAGTAGCCAACCTTCCATCCTGTATTATTGTAATTGTAGGAGTCTTTGTGTATGCTTAGCTTGGATGAAATCAGTCTAATGAGGTAAGACCCAAGAAGTTTTAATTAGTTGGTGCAAAAATGTAGGTGTCTCCTGCTGCTTTGTGTGGGCTTACTTCTGAGAAAAAGAGCAATGCATGTCTTTTTCTTCCTAAAATTTCCAATTACCCAGTTCTCGGCGCTGTAGGTCTCCTGTCTGCTTGCGAATCCCCTCAGAGGAAGTTGGATGGCGTCACCAGCAGGTGTTGTAAAGCGCTCATCATTCAGATTGCAGAAATCCGATAGAGTAGCAACCGAGGGCCCCTGCTGCTAGAAAGTTTCAAACGCTCCCCTAAAAGTTGTTCCCCAAATATCTTTGCTTTTCGGAATCTCCCAAAGCCTATTTGTGCCAGACATTCTGGTTAAGAAAGAGACCCCGGGTTTCTGTTGCTGGAACACAACAGGTTAAGAGTACATTGCTTCTCAGCACTTGGCAAAGTTCTGCATTCTGCAACGGCTTTTAAAGTTGCCTGGCCTTTGTGCAGAGAGTTGACTCAAGGAGCTGAGTAAGCAAATCAACGGGGCATTCCTGTCTTACCCATTCAGGGAGCGTTTTAAGTCTGCTTTGAGAAACTATTGAAAAGACCACCAAAGAGTCAGGACAAAACAAGAGAGAGTGGCTTGTAGATCCTTTTGCATTTAATTGGCCCAAGCTAAAGATTGTGGAACTCTCAAGCCTCATCTTCCTCCTTGGTTAGCTTCCTACTTCTGATCAGTTCTCATGGAGACTAAATGCCCCGACAAAAAACAATTTAGGAGGATAAAGGGCGTGTTTTAGCTTGTAATTCCAGGTTATAGTCCATCATTGCAGATAAGTCAAAGTGGCAAGAATTCGAAACAGTAAGTCATATCACAGTCATAGCCAGGAGCAGAAAGCAATGAACACATTCATGTTCTCTTGACTGCTTTCTGGTGCTCAATTCGATTCCTCAACCATTAATATAGTTCAGGACTTTCTGCCTAGGGAATGGTGCCACCCACACCGGGCTGGGTCCTCCCACATCAATTCATTTATTAAGACTGTCTTGGTTAGGGCTTTACTGCTGTGATCAGATACCATGACCAAGTCTTATAAGGACAACATTTAATTGGGGCTGGCTTACAGGTTCAGAGGATCAGTCCAGTATCATCAAGACAGGAACATGGCAGTGTCTAGACAGGCATGGTGCAGGAGGTGCTGAGAGGTCTACGTCTTCATCTTCCAGGCAGCTAGGATGAGGGTCTTAAAGCCCATGCCCAGAGTGACACACCTACTCCAACAGGGCCACACCTTTTAATAGTGCCACTTCCTGGGCTGAGCATATATAAACCATAACAAGACAATTCCTTACAGGCATATCCATAGGCAAACTCAATTTGTACCAAGTTGTCAATTGAAGCTACAGACAGAGATTCGTCTGCTTTGTTTAGCAGATGCATCAGTTGTAAGAAAGGTGTCTGGTAGCTCACAGAAAGGATGAAGACCAGAAAGAAACAAAATTCAAACAGTAGCCAAAGGGAACAGGGAGTCAGAACCTAGAGCTCACCTCAACAAGGGACTCCATATCTCTGCCGCTTCAGTCAGGCCATGCTGAGAAATGATGTGTCATTTCAAGCTGCTGCTGACACAACCACCAAGGAGTCTTCTGGCTCCTTCATTCCTTGATTCGTTCAATTCTGTGGAAGACCTCAGCTGAGGTTTCAGTCCATACCTGGTCCAGGAAAATGATTATGTACCTGTAGAGTTTCCTGGGTGGGTCCTACCCATTGCTAAGAATCCTACAAGAAAAACTAAAGAAAACAAAGAAATTAACAAAGACCAATTACTCCTATGGGTGGGTGTCAGGGGAAGGTGAGTGGCAGGAAGGTTTAAATGATGCCTTCAAAGGGGCCGGAGGGAGCCAGGTGGCTCAGAATGCCCCCTGATGTTTCTAAAATCGATCTGGGGGAATATAGTAGGAGAATTACAGGCATGAAGTGGAGAGCCACCCTCTGGGACAGCAGGCTTGTATGGCAATGGTGGGTACTTAAGCTTCATGTATCTCATTGTGGGTAGATGTCCCTTCTCTCTGTACTTTGTTCAAACATACATCAAGTTCTGCCACCCCTTTCCCTTTGTGTGTGTGGTATGTATGTATGTATGTGCATATTTGCATGTCTGTGGGCACACCGTGTGTGCACACGTGTATGGACACCGTGTGTGCACACGTGTATGGAGGCTGAAGGCTGATGTAGAAAATCATCCTCTGTTCCTTTTCCATCAGTGAGGCAGGGTCTCTCAATCAAACCTAGAGCTCACCGATAGAGTTGGTCTCACTAGCCAGCTTGCTCTGGGGATCTCTCGTCTTTGTCTTCCCATGCTGGAATTATGGACAGGCCGAGGGGCTCATACAGCATTTACGTGAGTCCTAGGGATCGGAATTCTGGTTCTTCTTATGAAGTACAGTGCTCCTAGGGGGTATCTTTGGCAGCCCAAGCCAAAGTGTACCCCTAAGAAATTGCTTCACGCTATAGATCTGCCATAAGAGGTTTATTGAAGGAAGGGAGAGGAGTGAGGACCCATGGAAGGAATAGAGTCAGACAAGTGGACATCTAGACAGTCAGATGGACAGGGAATACCGAGAGAAGCATGAGAGCAGAGAGAGGGGGGGTCACTGGATGTTTATGTGTGCTCGAGTGCGTGCGTGCGTGTGTGTGTGTGTGTGTGTGTGTGTGTGTGTCCTTTTTATCTGTAGCTAACATCTGGCACACCTGGCAGCGCTGGCAGGTGATGGCAGCAGGTGAGAGCAGCAGGTGATAGTGTAAGTAGTTGCCACTTCCTGAGAGCCAGTGGAACCACCTGTGCACTAACATTCGTGCTTTTCTGGCAGGCACTTTAACGCAGAGCCCTCTTTCCAGCCCTCATCTGTTTTCTCACGTCTACCTGTGCTTTCTAGTTCCTTCTCAGATTGTGATTTTTGTGCTGAGTTTTCTCTGATAAATTGGCTATAACATCCTGTGGACCCCTTTGGCTCTCCTATGTTCCTTCACCAATGTCTTGACCACAGTGAAAGGACTTTAATATTCAAAAGGATGGGTATTTCTGTTGGAACAACTGTACTCCTTCAATCCATATATTGAAACTCTGACTTCCATTGTTGTTATGGTTTCCTGGTGGATTGGTCAGGAGGCCAAGGAGTGCTGCTAAGATCATACCACATGACATATTTCACACAAGAGATTTATGGAGGTGGGGTAAGCAAAAGGGTGCCTCAGAGTCGGGGTGAGAGAGAGAGAGCAAAAGAGAGAGATGGAGAAAGACACAGAGAGACACACAGAGAGCAAGAGACAGAAGGAAAGGGACAGAGAGACACACAGAGGTGGAGAGACAGAGAGCAAGAGACAGAGGAAGGGCCTTGATGTGGGACTTTTTAAAGGGTATGAGTGTCGTATTTGGTGGCTGGTAATGATGTGACTACTGGCTCCGAGTCACTGAAGGCAGACTAGGGGAATACCTGGTTCCTAACAATTGTGACTATACAGTCCTATGTCACCTTCTGAGGAGGGTCTCATAGGCGAGCCCATCATGGTGGGCACGCCCCACAGCTACTTACACAGACAAAGATGGCTCTGATGTCACAAGGTGTGATAGTCAACCTTCATTGTCAGCTGGATTGAGAGTCACCAAGGAGACACACCTCTGGGCATGCCCTTTATAGAAGTTTAAGGGCAGGGGAGTAACCCATCTTGAATATGAGTGGCACTCACCCATGGTCTTAGAGTCCCTGACGGAATAAAAAGGAAAAAGAGAGAAAGGCAGCTGAGCGGCAGCATCCTCCCTTTTTGGCTTTCCTTGTCTGCTGAGTTGTGGAGGAACAGGTTCACTCTGTTCACTAGCTCTAAGCCCTGATCCCACAGCTGTACCTCCCCCACCACAATGGATCCCTTAAATAGCTTCATGTCAGGTATTGGGGCCCAGGAAGGTGAAAGGTCGCGAACACACTGACACACTACTATGAGACCACTGTATGCACAGTGTGTCTGAGTGAAAAGTCTTTCTATAGCACCAGACTCTGGGTGGACCGGTAAGGAGATGGTATAGATTAAGTGGAAACACAAGGGTGGGATTCTGATCTCTAGTTCTACAGTGCCCATCGGAAGGGGAAGGGACATCAGGGCCAGTGTTCTTTATACATCCCCAGGCCAAGAGGGAAATCCTCAGTAGGCGCCAAGCCTCGCATGGACTTTCTTCTCACACATTGCAGCCCCCAGAACTGTTAGGAAATCAATCTCTATCATTCCAGGCCTGTCTCCTTTGGTATTTTGTTCCGTCTAACTAATTCAAAGGGCTGGGATATTGTGTTCTCACTGCTCAATCTGTATAATATATAGTATGCATTTTCCTCTGCTGGTCCACTGGCTTCTTTGCAGACGCTAGACTTACTGAGAAACTATTCCATTGCTTTCTTTGATGATATGTCTGTGTGCAATTAACAATAACAAACGGTTTTAAAACCCATGGGTCTTTATTCATTAAGAATCTACAATTGGATATGAACAACTCATTGATGATAGATCCTGATGGGAAGTTTAGAATGAAAACTGTAATTAAATACTGAAGGCAAGACACTCAAGAGACTGTTGGAATCCTTTTTTTTTTTTAACTTAAAAAAAAGATTTATTTATTTATTATATGTAAGTACACTGTAGCTGTCTCAGATCTCATTATGGATGGTTGCGAGCCACCATGTGGTTTCTGGGATTTGAACTCAGGACCTTCAGAAGAGCAGTTAATGTTCTTAACCCCTGAGCCACTGCTCCAGCCCGAGACATCAAAGACGCAAAATATCTTGGAATTTTGGTTTGGATTATTGAAGGCAAATAAACGTGCTTTAAGGAGCATTCCTTTTTTAAAAAAATTGCCAGGCATGGTGGTGCACGCCGTTAGTCCCAGCACTGGGGCGGCAGAAGAATGAGGACATCTGTGAGTTCGAGGCCAGCCTGGCCTACAAAGTTCCAGGGATAGCCATAGCTGTTACACACAGAAACCCTGTCTCAAAGCAAACAAACAAACACACCAAAAACACCCTATAAAATAGATAAGTAAATAAGCAAGCAAATAAATAATTTATTGTGTGAGACTCAGAAGACATTTGCAGGATTTGACTTTCTCCTTTTACCATATGAGCTTTGCAAGTTGGAGTCATGACTTCAGGCTTGGTGACAATCGCCTGTACTCATTGAGCCACTTTCCTTGCCCTTAAGGAATATTCTTCATAGATACTTCTATCTTTCAAGACAGTTGTTACAAATTGGAAACACCTAAAAGTCACTTGATATCAACGAGCTAAGATACTATGCTGTATACGTGGTATTTGTTCACAGAAACATGATTGCAATGGAGTTGGTAGAGCTGGTGTGTGTGTGCATCTTCATGTGTGGTGCATATATGGTTGCATATGTGTGTGCAAACGTGTGCACATGTATGTGGAGGTCAGAGGACAAACTTGGGTGTTGCTCTTGAGATGTCCCCATCATTACATCATTGAGGTATTTCTTATTGGCCCAGAATTCACCGAGTAGTCTATGCTGGCCAACCAGCGAGACCCAGAGATCCATTTGTCTCTCTGCTTTCCCAGTGCTGGGATTTCAAGGTTTTTAAAATATGGATTCTGGGGAATCAAACACAGATCCTCATGACTGAGCCATCCCCTGGCCTGTGATCTGTCATTTGAAGATCGGGTAATTTTCCATGGGAACAAGGCATGGGATTTAGAGCAGGTTTGAGAAGTCTATTCGATGAATCAAAGTAAAACGAAGCAGGCTCAGGGCTCCAGGGGCCTGCTTCTCTCCTTCTTCGGTTTGGATAAACACTTGCCATCTGCTTTGCATTGTTTCTAGTCAGAAAAAGAAGCTCTCTTGAAATAATGAATGTAACCTTGTTGTGGATTTTTATATACTTCCAAGTCTTTAATCAGAATGGTCTTGGAAATTAAGTTCTGTTGTTGGAAAATTCATGCACTTATGAAACTAAGAGTGGGATCAGAAATAGCGTTGTGCCTGACATTTTAATATAGTAACTGAAATGTTTTTCCCAAATATATTCAGTGTTGCAAAAATGACATGTTTAATTTCATAGCCTGAAATAATTTTATATCACCATCACTAACAAGGATATTTTAAAATGTGGGTCCAAGGACTGGCGGTGTAGTTCAGTTAGTAAAATTCGTACATAAAGCCCCTGTGTTAGTCAGGTTTGTACTCCTGCACAAACATCATGAACAAGAAGCAAGTTGGAGAGGAAAGGGTTTATTCAGCTTACACTTCCACATTGCTGTTCATCACCAAAGGAAGTCAGGACAGGAACTCACACAGGCCAGGAACTTGGAATCAGGAGCTGATGCAGAGACCGTGGAGTAAGGTGCTGCTTACTGGCTTGCTTCCCCTGGCTTGCTCAGCTTTCTGTCTTATACAAGCTCAGCCCAGGGATGACACCACCCACAATGGGCCCCTTCCCCTTGATCACTAATCGAGAAAATGCCTTACAGTTGGATCTCATGGAGGCATTTCCTTAAGGGAGGCTCCTTTCTCTGTGATAACTCCAGCTTGTGTCAAGTTGACACACAAAACCAGCCAGTACACCTGGGTTCCATCCCCAGCGCCACAGACTTTGTGGGACACATTTGTCACCCCAGCACATGGAACGTGGGGTCAGGAGGATCAGGAGTTCAATGTCACCCCTGGCTACATAGTGAGTTTGAGGTCAGCCTGGGATAGAGGTGAGCCTGTTTAAAAACAAACCAAAGAAAGCCAAATGAATCCAAAAAAGACTTATACCCAAACTGGCATCTACTTTTGGTTAAGAAAAATTTCAGTCTTAAAACTGAAAACCAAAGGTGGGAGACCCTAGACTGAATGCAGAGAGGTGTCCTGAGGGCCTGATCCACTCTGTGCTTATGGTCTGATCTTTTCGCCCTGAGCTGAGCCCCGATTCATATGTGGTGGGTAGTGTTGCTTGAGGTTACAGTGTCTGCAGTGCTTAATGGCATCTCTCCTGCTCTGATATCTTATTGCATGGTAGCGCCACCAAGTGGGGTTCTGGTGGGACCCCTTTGTCTCGTGCTCCTGATTGGCATCCTTGCAGCTACACGTGCCAGATCCTGGCTTCTCCCAGTCTTTCTGGAACCCCTGTATGCTGTCCTTCCATCAACCCTTCATCATAGCAACTGTAACTGGTGTTCCCCTTAGAATTATCATCCAAGCAACAGTATAACTAACCATCCTCCAGGCTTCTGCATTTTCCTCTTTTTCAGTTTTGCCCCCTCAGTCCTAGGAATGTAGCTTCTTCGTGCCGTCTTTCATCTGTGTTGTCCCAGCCTCCCCATGTCTGCTAACTTGGTTCCTGATTAAAGCTTCTCACTAGGAAAAGCCCATGGTAGCTTGTGATTTCCTCCACTCAATCCTGAAGATGACTATACTACTATATCTATATTTGTTTATTATAGATTTGTATATATGTGTGTATATATATATATTTAATATATATATATATATATATATATACACATTAAAAAGTAATAACAGAGTAAAATTATCCAGCACTAGTTGACATTAGAAAGGGAAAGCTTGATACATATATATTTAGCCTTTGTCTCCATTTCCTGACACAAAACTCTCAAATCCCTTTGAATATCCGTTGTGATAGGAGTGTCTTTTATTCTAATGAAACCCTGTCCAAGGTGTGATTAGAGGGTTTATCCCGGACCTCCTGGGAGAAGAGAGGGCTGGAGGTTGAGCTAACCACCCGTGGCTAATGGTTCAAGCAGTTGTGGCTGTGTAATGGAACCCCCCATAAAACATTAAATTATGGAGTCTGGAAAGCTTCCATGTTTTCATAAGCTCAGGGATGTGATGTGCCTCCTAACTCCATAAAGAATGGAGCTCTGGCCTGGGTCCCTTGGGACTGGGTGAGATGGAGATGGGTCCACACAGAGGCACGGAAAACCTGTCAATCTCAAGAGTGTGAGTGGGAGGAGCATACGGGTAGGGCCAGTCTGGGACTGGCGGGAAGAGTCTGGCCTCAGTGGGAACTACTGTGCGCTGATGCAGTAATTACAGTCTGGTGTGCATTATTGAGCTCAAAACGAACAGTCTAAAATCAGAAATAAGACAACGTGAAATCAATCCCTTCTGGGATACGGGGCTGGGAAAGATGGAGCAACTAGGAGGTAGGTCTTTACTGACACTTTAAAGGAAGTTTAGAATTCCCTGCTAGATGCCAGTGTGTACACTCATGTTTGTGTACGTGGGGTATACATACCTGATCACACATATATGCTTGTTTATGTATTGAAGTGTGTACCTGTGCGTGCGTGCATGCATGCGTGTGCCTGTGCACTAGCTGGTGAGTGTATACAGGCATATGTGTGCTTATATATTTAGAGTAGTGGAGATGAGGATGGAGAAATCCTGGATAATTCCCTGAAGTAACAAAGAAAGTAGAAACTGAAAGTGCCCTTTCAGTGATAACTGAGGGATAAGATTTCTGACAATTTCCGATGGTTAGCTACTGATGCTCTGACAGCCCTGGACCTTGAACTTGGGATATCCATGAGGAAACACTGTTACTTATATAGACACTGCAGGAGCAATTTCAGATAGAGACAGTGATAAGTAGGGTAGAACAATAGGGTCAGGTCTCATCTAGTTTGACAGAAACACTTCTGTAAATTACAAGAGGCCCTCCCTGCTCTTTCAGCAATGTGTTACTCAGATACAAATAGCACTTAATCCTTGATCCTGCACCTGCTCTCTCTCCATATTAAATTAGCCGAATTAGCTGCTGTCAGAATTGTCCTTCCACACAGCTCTGATCACAGTACTTGTGTACTAAAGAAATTGTGTGAACATTCCCCTCCCTCTTAATGAATAGAATCCAAAGTTCGTGCATGGCGTTTAGGGTAACCATGAACAACTCCAGACTACTTCTCCAAGTCCCCGTGTGAGTGTCTTATGATTAGAGAGGATGTGCCAAATATGCGATAATTGGAAAAATGTGGGTCCATGTCAGGGTGGCCCCTGGGAAACTGAGGCAGCTTTCATAGCAGCTGGGATAGCGATGTGGACAGCCCAGAGGTGAGGATCGTGGACTCCCTGCAACTAGCTTCTATGTGTTCTGTTCTTTGAGAATTTTACAAAACTTCTGCTAGGCGCAGTTCAGCAGAAGCCCAGCTTGTCCTTGCTCTCTTCATCCTGGAGACATTGCTGCCATCTGATCCATAGAGTGACTTCATGAACTGCAATGAAGCCAGATAATTATGGTTGACTGGTAGACAAATCTGTAGCCTCCACTGAACAGACCCATGTGTGGTACCCACAGCCTGACTTTCCAGGGAAAAGTCACTTAAATATCCAAACACTGGATGTTCTCCAGAGACAAAAATTTTATTTGTATTACATACTAATGCAATTCTGATGAAGTTTATTTGAATGAAATCTTTGTAAACGTTTGGATTATATTTTCTTTTATAATTCTTCTATATGTCTATTATTTCATTAATATGCTACTCTAACAGATGCTATGGAATACATAAAGTATAATAATTTTATGTTAAGATGGCATGCAGTATTGTTTTTCTAATAGACGCTCTATTTCTAGACTCTGTTTGTGGGACAATGGACCGTGCCAGGAAAGTTGGCAAGGTAGAGCAGTTCTGAGACCCTTGAGACTCGGTACACACCTGAGACGGTAGAAGGTAGAAGAATGGGTTCGAGACCCTAGAAACTCGGTACCCACCTGAGACTGTAAGTGCCTCCCTGCTCTCTCCTAGATTCATAGCAGGAAACGTGTGCCACACTCCCCATGCTAATGAGGTACCTAGAGGCCCTGAGGGTTTAGCCAATAGGCTCCCCTTCCTGGACATTCCTCCCAGCAAAAGGTATTTAATCTTGGGTCCATCCTGAGAAGTTGGTACGCATCCATTTTCCACGATGAACAACCGATAAACAGCTTGGAACCAAGGACTGTCTCTTTCGGCCTTTGCCTACAGAGTAGCAGCCCAAATCTACCATAGAAGGCCTCTTTGTGCTCCCAGACAACCTTGCCAAGCTAAGGACAATCACCAATGAGCTAAGCTGGAGCTATCATATCCCCCAGCCCCAGATGCAGCCCTCAGCCTTCAGCCCAAGGGTCCCAGCCTCTTCATGGGCCTGTGGACCCCCAATCCTTTGCTCTTGATTCCTCTGTGCAGCACGTCATGGGTAACTGGGTGTCTGGGAATCTGGGAATCACTCCCCCTCAGCCCCCCCCCCCCACACACACACAAAGCATCTCGGATTGTATTTTCCTGGAGTGGTGCTCCGGGTGCTTTGCTAAAGCCCAGCACTCAACAGCAGCAGGGTAGGATAAACGGGGTGGGATAAGATTCCCCAGTTTTGCCTTCCTTGAGGCTATGCCCACACCCCAACAGCAGGGTGGAACCCAGACCCACATCTGTCTATATTTTTTCCCTATTGTGATTTTTCACTTTTCTATAGACATACCTATACAATTACGTCTAACAAAGCCTTCATAAAATTTGCATTACAAACCTGTGATTAAAAGCTTTATTGGTGGGGCCTGGAGAGATGGCTCAGTGATTAAGAGCACTGACTGCTCTTCCAGGGGTCCTGAGTTCAATTCCCAGCAACCACATGGTGGCTCACAACCATCTATAATGGGATCTGATGTCCTCTTCTGGTGTGTCTGAAGACAGAGACAGTGTAATAACGCCTTACTGGAGGGCGTGAGAGGTGGTTCAGTAGTAGCTAAGAGCACAGGCTGCTTTTGCTGAGGATCCAAGAGCAGTTCCTGCACTCGTGTGTGCACATGCACACACATGACCACGGATGCTTGCACACACACATCATTTTTAAAAATGCTTCACCCTTGCAGAGGCATGTATGAGCCTCTGAAGTTAGCTTTTCCTGCTTGGGGCTCATTGGAATCACCTTGCTTAGGAACTCTGTTTCTCAGAGCACAAGTTCCATAGGTGAAGTAAACCGGGGTCCCTGGAAAAGGGACTCAGGTTCAGTATTTTTCCCAGGTGGTCTCAGCATGCAGGCTTGATAAAGAATGACTCAGCATATAAAGAATGACTCAGCATATCTGATTTTCCTTCATCCTGTACAGTTTTCCCAGAAAATTAATTCACTATAGAACAAAGTTGCCTCCTTTTTATCAGATAATCACAGCTTTGATACATTTCAAATGAGCCAGAACTTTCCTGCTGTGACCATGGCAACACTTTTTATCATTTTGAGTAAATGGAATTTCATAATTCTCAGCCCACACTCTGGTAAAGTGCTTGTTAACCTTCTCCCTGAATAAGATTGCAAATAAAGTTTCCATTATCATCATCCTCATCATCAGAAATCACACATTGTAACACTGGTGATTTTCTCTGTAGTTGCTGTTAAGAAATTAAAACCATTCAAAACCTAATTAAAAAAAAACCCCTCTTGTTATTCATTTAATTTCCTTCTAGAAGAGAAATTTCTCATTAATTAATTATTTTTTAGACATAATTTTCTCACATTTTATTAAGTGACACTTTAGAGAATGGTAAAAAACAAAAAAAACAAAAACAAAAACAAAAACAAAAACCAAAAAACCCTAAGCTCAGAGATGGAAATGGCTAAAATTGAGGAAATTTCAGACCTTTCTTTGATACCTGTAAGTTCTTCTAAACAAATGTGCAGCCCTCAGCTTGGCTAAAGGGGACCTGATTTGGGGCTGCTCTAAGAAGTCAGAGTGGATGAATCTACAGCAAAGAAACCATCGCCCCCTCTGTTTCTTCTCTAGGTTGTCAGGATTGGTTTTTGAGAGCACAGACTTAGCTCTATTGGGCTGAGCAGCCATGATTCCAATGAGTGTCTTTCACCTTATCATGTAATAAATGTCTGCTGGGCAGGGCATTGAGGAAGTGACTGCACAGTGGCCTTTGGACTTTTCTGGAGGAAGCCACACTCCTGTGAAGCAGGGTTAGTTTACTCCATACATCTATCTGGCTTGCCCGGCCTTTTTTCCTTTCTTTTCTTTTTTCTTTTCATTAATTACTTTACCTTTTCACTTTACATCCCAGGACCAGGCCCCCTGTCCACCCTCCACCCGTCTCCCTAATAAAGCTCCTCCCCCACTCTCCCCTCCCCTGGGTCTCCCCACCCTGGGATAACAAGTCACTTTAGGACTAGGTGCATCCTTTCCCACTGAGACCAGTCAAGGTAGCCTAGTTAAGGAGAACGGGATCCACAGGCAGGCAACAGATTCAGTGACAGCCCCCACTTCAGTTTTGTCCACCCCTAACTCCTGAAGATCAAGTTGCACATCTGCTACATGTGTGCTACATAATTGCCTAGGTCTAGCCCTTCAGTGTCTGGGAGCTTCCAAGGGTCCAGGTTAGTTGACTCTGTTGCTCTTCCTGTGGAGTCCCTGTCCTCTTCCAGTCCCTCAATCCTTCTCCCAACTCTTCCACAGGCCTTCCCCAGCTCCATCTAATGTTTTGCTCTGGGTCTCTGTATAAACATCTCCAACATTGCCACTATGGAAATTCAGTGTGAGTAACTGAATTCTCATGGAGAGGTCTAGCCCCATGAATCTTTTTCTAGATGATTGAAATAGCAAGCTATGCAACTCTCCTCCAGCTCCTGCCCACCCCCAGCCACTCCCTCCTTTGACTTTCTCCCTGGCTATTGGGAAATGCTGGTTGCTATTATACCCAAGGTCCCAGCTGCATGGGCTAGGGTTATTCTCTCTCCTTTTCTATATTAGAAAAACGTGTGAAATGGGAGATCATGCTTACACGCCTCCTAATTTACAAGCCTATTTCAATTAGCAAACCGATATGAATTCTCTACATTGTATCTGACATGTGCTACCAGAACCTTGGTTACTTTATAGATAGAAAGCAAAGCCAAGCAAACTTCTTAGAAATAGAAGGAAGATGTTAGAATCCTTTGCTGAGTCTTTTAATTAATGGTTACTGCCATCTGTCTGTCAGTTTCCTTCTTAGAGTGGAACTTACAAAAGGGCAACCTTGAGTGAGCAAATGGCACCTAAGTTCTAGGTGGCATTTAGCTGAAATGGAGAGTTTTTGATCTCTCTTTTCTCTATTTATATAAAACAATAGATAAGGAACAAAGCATAAACAACAAAAGGATCTAACAGGAAGTAGGAGATTACAACAGGTTTTGGAAGAGGGAAAGCCATGAACGGATGGTGATCAGCCTAGCAGACTCCAAATCCAGAATGTGAACAGAGGGGGCTGCTTTGTTCCAGACAACTGTGGAGAGACTCACAGCAGGCAAGATGTGGAGGAGAGGAGGGAAGGCTTTGTGTAGTTGTTTCCTTCAGGTTGGACATGGTCGTCACCATCTTGAACCAGAGCAGATGAGATGAACCGCAGGGGATCCTCATGAGATCTGCGCCCGTTGACACTCCCTCCTAGAGGAGCAGAGCATTTCAAGGCTCATGAAACAAGGCTCAGAAGACTCATGAGGTCCCTCTGCAAGCTTATATAAATGGTAAACAGTTGCTGGAAGAAGGGAAGACCTTTCAGTGGCATATTTGGATTTTATAAGGGACTTTTTATTTCATTGCTACCAAAATGATGGTCTTATTTCTACTTCTTCTAATTAGCTGCTGACTGCATATGTGAGGTTATCAGAAACCAGAGGTTGTGTTTTGAGCGCCTGTTTCCTTTTCAAGCTGTCTTAGGGACTATTTTGTGACTTAGGCTAAGCTGCTTCATTTACATCTCTTGCTAATTCTTGGTAGACTATTACCAGAGAGAGCATTTTTTCCCCTCAAGATTTTTTCTTGTCATTGAAATATTCTGTATCTACTACTTTTGTGAATTAAATAAATACACAGGTGTTCTCTCTCTCTTTCTCAAACACCCCCCCCCCACACACGTACACACACACACACACACACACACACACACACCTGGGACCCAGAAGCATTTTACTTTTTCTTAGTCTGAGGATTTACTTTCTAAGAGCACAGAGCTCTGATTTTCTTATTAGAACCAATTCATAATTTCTGCTAATGAAGTGTGCCTGGTTTGACAGATGAAATTTAATGCTTTTAAAATGCATTTTGTACCACAATAATGAATGTCTTAGGGTTTTACTGCTGTGAACATATACTATGACCAAGGCAAGGCTTATAAAGTACAACATTTAATTGGGGCTGGCTTACAGAGTCAGAGATTCAGTCCATTATCATCAAGGCAGGAGCAAGGCAGTATCCAGGCAGGCATGGTGCAGGAGGAGCTGAGAGATCTACATCTTCATCAGAAAGTTGCTAGTGGAAGACTGGCTTCCAGGCACCTAGGATGAGGGTCTTAAAGTTCACACCCACAGTGACACACCTACTCCAACAAGGCCACACCTAATAGTGCTACTCCCTGGGCCAAGCACATACAAACCATCACAATGAGATTTAAAAATTTTAGAATTATTTATTTTTAGAAGTTCTTTTTGTAAAAGTGTATTTGACTGAACCAAATAGCATTTCATTATATTTTATGCATGTATACAATATATTTTGATTATGTTCATTCCCTAGTACTTTGCCCCCCATGTTTGTTGGTCTCCTTCTTCCTTCAAAATTGGTCCTTTTTCACTTTCATCCCCCTCTTTTGGTATGTATGTGTGTAGTTACACCTGTGGGTTCAGATGTTCATGTGAATAGCCTGCCTGTGGAGGTGAGATGACAGTCTTGGATGTAGGTCCTCAGACACCCTCCATGTTTTGCTTGAGACAGGGTCTCAGTGGCCTGGGACTTCACCACATAGACAGGGCCTGCTGACCACAAGGTTCTGGGGATCTTCCTGTCTCCAGTCCCATCTCACAGTTCTGTGTTTTACAGGCAAGTATTACCATGTGCTTATTAAGGATCTGAACTCAGGTCCTCACGCTTGTGAGGCGAGAGTTTTGCTGTCTGCTATGCCCCCAGCAATTCATAACACATTAAACAAGAACCTATATTCTTCATGGGACAGAAAACGTCTAATATTTGTAAATGTCACTTTTATGTCCTCAGATGAAGGGATGAGCTGAGAGCCATATCCAAGCTGTGGGAATACACGCCTTGGGCTGAGCCCTGTGTGCTTCATTCTCTGTTCTAACTATTCCTAGGCCGAGGCCGGGATGCTTCTATCCTCTGTACAAGCTGATCTTTCAAGCTGACTGATTCAACCTGGTTTCTCTAGGCTTCTGACTTGATTGCTCTGCTTGGTCTCTGGAAATCTGTTCTAATCTTCATCCATGTCTAGCTTGTTCTCTCTTCAATCTATCTCTGTGAAAGTGTGGGGTAAAACTCCCCCTGCCCCCCCACTGCTTTTAAGTAGCCTCTCTTTCCTGGGCTGTTCTCATGTGAGTTGGGTCTATCGTATCTCTGACTCATTCTGTTAAATCTTTCTCTGATTCATCACTTTATCTGCTCCTCAACTAGAAGTCACTTCCTTTTTTTTTTTTTTTAAGATTCATTTATCTTACATATGAGTGCTCTATCTGCATATATACCTGTGTGCCAGAACAGGGCATCGGATCCTTTTATAGATGGTTATGAGCTACCATGAGGCTGTTGGGAATTGAACTCAGGACCTCTGGAAGAGCAGCCAGTGCTCTTAACCACTTAGCCATCTCTCCAGCCCCTAGACATCACTATCAAACATGGCTGCTTCCTTCTACAAACTAACCTTACTTTCACTGTTAGGAATTAAAGGAATATGCTAACAGTGTGTCTGTATTCCAGCCAGATCATAGTGTAATCCAGGGCATGTTTGCTATCTGGCCAAATCATAGAGACCTAGAAGTTCTTTGGATGTGATCTTTTGCCAGAGCAGCCATGATGCTGAATTAAAATTCCTGTACAGATCTTTATCTTTCTGAATTTTTCTTCTTTTGCCCAGTGCCATGATCCATCCCCTTTCCTGCAAATGATGCAATTTTATGCATTGTTTATATACAATGCATATACTAAGTAATTCTATAATATGACTTTAGTGAACATTACAACAATAAACATGCATGCTAATTCTGTGGGATTTGGGGTTTAGTAGCAGCAGCAGCAGCAGCAGCAGCAGTAACAACATCAACTCCCAGTCAACTACGTTTAACGCAGACTTGATTTAACAGTGTTAAGCTGTTTTCTGATAATCTATAGAATGAGCATACTTTCCTATCTCCATAAATGGTTGAGGTCACTCCGTTTCCCAAACAGACCATCCACAACACCCTAGTTTTCCTCCACTCTTCTTGTAGTACCAATGGTTTACACAGATAATTAAGTGCTGAGATTAAGCATCTCAGGAATTCACAGTGTTTTTTGAGAATCTTCGGTGCTACATAGGACTGACTGGTTGATGTATTATGGTAAGAACCATTGATTGTCCCATAGAACACGTCCTCTTCCCTGGATGGTAGAACTCAGAAATCTGAACTGCATGCACACACAACTCCCTGAAATAAAATCTTTCGATCTTTTAAGAGTCATTTGTCCTAGATGAAAACACTGGTTATATCCTAAAGGAATAGTTCAGGATTTCTAAAGAGAAATCCTTCCATCACATCCTCAATGAAGGGAGCAAACGTTAGACTCTTTCCTCCTGTTTCTGCTGGCTGGAACGAAGTAGTGATCACAGGAGTCAAGGCGCCTGTCCTAGGACAGGAAATGGAAGCCTGGAGGTGATGGTGGAGATAGGGTGGTGTAAAGTATGGCTCCCTCATGATCATGGAGCACAGTGTCTGCCAACCTAGTGTTTTACATGAGAAAGTAACAGCCTTAATTACCCAAGATCCTCTTTTTTTTTTTTCCATTTTTTATTAGGTATTTAACTCATTTACATTTCCAATGCTATACCAAAAGTCCCCCATATCCACCCACCCCCACTCCCCTGCCCACCCACTCCCCCTTTTTGGCCCTGGAATTCCCCTGTACTGGGGCATATAAAGTTTGCAAGTCCAATGGGCCTCTCTTTCCAGTGATGGCCGACTAGGCCATCTTTTGATATATATGCAGCTAGAGTCAAGAGCTCCGGGGTACTGGTTAGCTCATAATGTTGTTCCACCTATAGGGTTGCAGATCCCTTTAGCTCCTTGGCTACTTTCTCTAGCTCCTCCATTGGGAGCCCTATGATCCATCCATTAGCTGACTGTGAGCATCCACTTCTGTGTTTGCTGGGCCCCGGCATAGTCTCACAAGAGACAGCTACATCTGCGTCCTTTCAATAAAATCTTGCTAGTGTATGCAATGGTGTCAGCGTTTGGATGCTGATTATGGGGTGGATCCCTGGCTATGGCAGTCTCTACATGGTCCATCCTTTCATCTCAGCTCCAAACTCCGTCTCTGTAACTCCTTCCATGGGTGTTTTGTTCCCAAATCTAAGGAGGGGCATAGTGTCCACACTTCAGTCTTCATTCTCCTACCCAAGATCCTCTTGTCTTCCTAAAAGTGGTGCCATTTCATTCTTCTTTATGGCTTAGCATTGTCTTGTGAAGTCTGTGTTGCTGATATCCTGCCCAATCACTGAGTCTGTGGATGGGGAGAGAGAGAAGGGCTCACTGAGAGTGTGACACTCCTGGGTGCTACACTCACCAGGGCAGCTGTGGTTTGTGAGCTCAGTAGCTGAATGACGTGTTTTCTCTTCTGATTATTTTACTTTCTTCTTTCATACTTCTGGTAAATAATGTACACATCAGCTGTGACTTACCGTCTCTGGAAGCTGATGTTGCGCCATTGAGAGAATTTGCTCTGTTTTCTTGTACAGCACATCTCCTTGGAGTTCAAGGTGGAAATCTGACACACTATCTTTTGCAGCATACAATTTTTCTATTTTCTTGGTCAATTTTTAGCAGACATGAAAGAAGGTTGGAGAGTGTATCAAACATGAATTGTCATTTCTGTTTCCATGTCACAAAAGGATGGTCTGTTTGCCACTCATTTATTGAAATCCTGATGGGGACTTGGGTGGACATCATGTCCATGTGATGGTCTGATGAAAATGGCCCCCATAAACCCATAAGGAGTGGCTCTATTGGAGATATGGCCTCGTTGGAGTAGGTGTGGCCTTGTTGGAGTAGGTGTGACCTCATTGGAGTAGGTGTGGCCTCGTTGGAGGCGGTGCATCACTGGGGGTGAGCTTGATGTTTCAGAAGCTCAAGCCAGGCCTCGAGGCTCACTAGCTCTTCCTGCTGTCTGTGGATCCAGATGGAAACTCTCAGCTATCCCTCCAGCTCCAAGTTTGCCTGTGTGCTACCATGCTTTCCGCTATGATGATAATGGACTAAACCTGATCTGATGCCTTCTTCTGAGCTCTTCAGACACCAGGAACACACAGAGTACACATACACATATGCAAGTAAACACCCTTATGTTAAAAAAAATGAAAATAAAAACAAACAAAACAAAACAAAACAAAGCCCCTGTCTTAGTCAGAGTTTCTATTCCTGCACAAACATCATGACCAAGACCCAAATTGGGGAGGAAAGGGTTTATTCAGCTTACACTTCCAGATTGCTGTTCATCACCAAGAAAATCGGGACTGGAACTCAAGCAGGTCAGGAAGCAGGAGCTGATGCAGAGGCCATGGAAGGACGTTCCTTACTAGCTTGCTTCCCCTGGCTTGCTCAGCCTGCTCTCTTATAGAACCCAAGACTACCAGCCCAGAGATGGTCCCACCCACAAGGGGACCTCCCCCCCTTGATCACTAATTGAGAAAATGCCTTACAGCTGGATCTTGTGGAGGCATCTCCCCAAATGAAGCTCCTTTCTCTGTGATAACTCCAGCTTGGGTCAAGTTGACACAAAATTAGCCAGTACAGCCTCCAAAACCCAAATGTGGTCAGTGTCTGATGAGCAACCGTGGAAAACTAGTTCTGGCATCTATCTATCTATCTATCTATCTATCTATCTATCTATCTATCTATCTATCTATCTATCTATCTGCATACAAATGTACACACACAAGCACTCACACACACACACACACACACACACACACACACACACACACACCATAAGAACAAAGCCATAGGGAAGAGCTGGAAGAGTATAATTCAGTAGCCTAATGATACTGATTTAGTCACGACAGGCATCTGGGGGTGGTAGGTCAATGCATGAGATTTCTAATTATCTCATTTATGTAACCGCTGAAACAATGTCTCTGTAGAGAAGTGTCAGGCATGGGGGGAGATGAAGTTCAGAGTCCCACTTCCTCACTCTTTTTCTCTTTCCACACACCCTATCTTCATTGTTTTCCAGGTCTGCACAACAAACTGTATGTCAAAGAACATGCTGTGTTAGTGATGTCAGAGGAGGAAGAACAGATACCAGCTCTGTTTGACAAATACGTCTTTCTTGAATAGCTTTCTCGTGTCTGCTGGTGGTGCCCTGGTGATTGACTGCAATGTCTGGCTGAGTGGAAGACCCACATTTTCTATGTGAGGTGGGGGGCACAGTGCAATACTGTCTGCACTGTCCATGGAAGTAAGCAGGGATTTGTTTCCTTAGTTATTTATACCGCCCATCTTTAATCCTCGGCTGTCCCTGCTTGTATGTGTTCATGTGCGGTTGTGTGCATCATGTGCACGAGGCCGGAGGTCTCCTCATTTTTTTGAGTCTGAGTTTCTCACTGAAGCTGGGGCTCATGGAATCACTTATTAAGTCAGTGGTCATTGAGCCCCAAGGTTCCTCTTGGCACCACCTCCCCAGTGCAGGGATTACGGGTACTGTCACCATACTGAGCTTTTTTGCATGGATGCTGGGACTCTGAACTCAGGTCTTCATGCTTGCGTGGCAAGCACTTTACCCAGTGAATGGTCTCCCTAAACCTTCTGTTTCTTTTAAGGTTTCTCTTGGCTCCTCATTGTCCATGGTTTACGTGTGAAGCCCCAGGACACAGTAGAGCTTTACACTGATTTTTCAGTACCCAAACATTATCAGTACCCTAAGACTGTAGCTTTTCTCTCTTGTGCACCTGGCAGAGCATGCCCCAAACCAGAAGCAGAAATAAGTGCACTGTGAAGGGAGGCTTAGGTTTTTGAAGAAAAAAGAAAAGGCCCCAGCTCTGCTCTGTGTTGGGTGTGGCCCTTCTCTTCCCTCATTTCCTCCCCGTGGTAAGGATCAGGTAATGGTTCTATGGAAATGGAAGTCAAGACTTAGGGCAAATGGATATATGCTCAGCTGGCAGGTGTCATCTATACTGTGAACCCTGGGCAGAATAGAGGGGGGCCTTTGTGGACTGAGCCATGGCAGTGCTTTCAGACCTCCTACACTGAGTAAGGTTCCTGGAATATGAGGTTGTGCAGAGACACCTCATAGAATTACTGAAGTCCAATTTCCTGGCAACCTAATGGGTTGGCAGGTGATACCAAATTGCTCTTGTGATTGATTTAGGGGGGTAAATGTGCCATCTGTTGCCAGTTGGGGCTATATACCTATGTGCCGCAAGCATAAAGTGGCCTAGTGGGTCATAGACATTCTGCTAGCTTGTCTCTCCCAGTAGACTCTAGATGTCGCCGTGAGATCATGCATCAGCATGCGTCTGTGGGACTCCCCACCTCCTCTGCACTTCCTGCAGCTGACTCAGTGTGTGCAATTCTCTATCTACATCTGATACATGACTGCAACTGGCTGCAAACAGCTTTCTCCCTTTGATTCTCTGATAGGATGCTTTTAACGTTGGCACTGTAGATATGTTCAAATAGGGTGAAATAGTGACCCCAAAGATTGGCTAATAGCAGACTGGAAGTCCTGTTTTGTTTGCACCATAGGTCGGATGGTAAAACCCATCTCTTGCTTTTAAGGGGTTAAGTTAGTCTATTCTGAACAACCATTGTCATGGAACATAGATTTAGATTAGAATGATGTGAACTATTACAAAAACAGTTGTATGAACTTATAAAGTTTGTTTATTTTATGTATATAATGTTTTGTGAGCATTATATGTATGCCTGGTGCATGTAGAAAGCATATCACATCCCCTGAAATTAGAGTTATGAGTGTTTGTGAGCTGCCATGAGGGTGCTTGGCATTGAACCTGTGTCTTCTGCAAGAGCAACAAGTGCTCTTAGTCACTGAGCTACCTCTCTAGTCCCTGTACGAATTTCTATAGACCAAATGAAAACCAGAAATCAGTACATTTACCAACACACTGATGGGGACATCAGGTGGGTGGGTGGCCGCAAAGTGGGGACAACTCTGTTACAGATTTCAGATGCTGTCTGGTGACATTCTCAGCCCCATGGCCGGGGGAGGCTGATGGTCTGTTAATACAATCCAGAAGTTTTACACAATAGCCACAAAGAAAATAAGTCAGAAAGAGCAGTTGATAAGCGATGGCTATTAAGAGGACTAATGTTAGCCTGGTTTTGGCTGTCAATCTGGAACACTCCATTGCTCCACATCATGAAATCCTACTAGTCAGCTGGTCAATTGGTCTGCAGGGACTACAGCCCAGATGACGCTTTCTCAGAGAACTCCAGTTACAGCAGTGGAGCATGGTGGTGGCTGCCGGACCAGGTTGGATTTTACCCAGGCAGGGATGTCGGTGTGTGTGTGTGTGTGTGTGTGTGTGTGTGTGTGTGTGTTGTGGCGGGGGGTGGGGGGATGGCATCAGGGAAGGGAGGAAACATGGATTTGGGGGGTGGATTCTTGAGCAATTTCAACTTTGATGTTTACAAGGGCAACAATTTCTGCTATTAATGTGAGCCAAGAAATAACAGACAAGGAGAGAATGAAAGCAACTCGGGTGCAGAGTAGGTGCTCTGGGGGACCACACATTCAGTTGGAGGAGGAGTATTCCCAGTGTAGAAAGCTGCTCAGTACATTTATAGCCAGGGTGGGTAAGAGCAGCTTAGCAAGCAGCTGAGTGTTCTTTGGAGACAAGCAAGGTTAAGCTAAGTCCAGTGGATGGAAACTCCATGAATCAGGAGGATTGTAAGTTTTCTTAAGTCTTTTGGCATGTCTACGTTGGGAGACAAAATCAGCCACTTCAATATTTCTCAAATTTGTTCCTTGTGGTATGGACAGTTCCTAACAGGGTGACTATGTGGGAATTTCCCTCTTGCTAGTGAATCTCTAAGGTGCAGAAAAAGACTTTTGGGGTCCACTGACCACTCTGAAGCCGTTTTTATTTTTCTGTTATTACTAATCAGTTTGATTGTCAGTTCATGCTTTTTGAGACTCAAAACCATGAACCTCACACGCCTTATTGTTTCCGTGAGTTTGACTGTGGTATCCACGTGTCTTCACTTACATGGCTTTGGTCTTCTACTGAGCTCACGGATGGTCTTATTATCCCAGTAAAGGTCAGACATCCCAGATTAGGTCACTTTGGCATAAAGATCACTGAGATTAAATTAATCAAAAGGCAACGAATACAAAAAGAATCTTCTGTTTTCCTCATGCCTGCTTAAAATTGGGGCACAGGTTTCTTTATTTTTCTTTTAAATGGACAGTAGTAAAAGGAGATTTATTCCATGTAGTCACATTAGAAAAAGGAGAAAGAGATCCAGTGACCACCCCCTCTCTTCCAAGTCTCTGGGTCTCCTTCCTTTCCTCTCTTGTACCAGGAAAAACAGTGACAACGACAACGACAACGACAACAGCAACAGCAACAGCAACAGCAACAATAACAGCAGCAGAAGCAGAAGCAGAAGCAGAAGCAGAAGCAACAACAACAAAGCCTCCTCAAAAACCCTAGTACTATCACCAGGGTCAGAACTTTGACACCAAGACCAGTCTATAAAACCCAACACTACTAAAATAACTTATCTTCCATCAGCTGCCCCCGCCCCCGCCCAGTGCCCAGCATTATTGGAAGCTCCAACCCTTCTCCTTCCATCATTTTATAATTTGTTGTCCTTTTAAACGATGTATGACCCTCTGGATCTAACTTGTCTGCACCTTCTCATATTTTCCGGGAAGGCTTGCACAGCAGTAAAACGGAATACATTAACATTAAATACATTTCCTTTACAGTTTGTTTCCCATTAACTTGTCCTTTGCCAGTTAATAGCTGGCTCGGGAACTAAGTCTAAGAGACCAGAGGAAACAGATTTTGTTTTTTTTCTCCCCTACACTAGAAACTCTCATCTAGTAAGGAAAGGTTGCGAATACTTTATTTTTCACTTTTCAAAAACATAAAAAAAATCTTTTTAAAAAAAGATTTATTTATTTATTATATGTAAGTACACTGTAGCTGTCTTCAGACACACCAGAAGAGGGCATCAGATCACATGGTAGATGGTTGTGAGCCATCATGTGTTTGCTGGGAATTGAACTCAGAACCTTTCGAAGAGCAGTCAGTGCTCTTAACTGCTCAGTCATCTCTCTAGACCCCTTATTTTCTGCAGCCCCCTTATTTATTTTTATTCAATATAGTTTGAAATTATTCACTCCTTTCCAATTTCTCCCCTTACAACATTCTCCACCTTCCTATCCCTTCCCACCTAACTTTGAGGTTTCTTCCTTTTCTTCTTTCCTCACTAGGTCCACTTTGCATTGTTCAGTCTGAGGAGCATGACCTGGCCTGGTGTGTGCTCAGTCTACCCGGAGGTCACACGATCAAAGAATCAGGACTCATGCATGTTGTCACAGTGGCTGTGAGTTCATATGTGCATCGGGAAACATTGATTTCCTGGTGTTACCTCTAGCTCTTACAATCTTTCTTCTTTCTCTTTCTTGATGATCTCTGATCCTTGAGGGGTATGTGTGTGTGTGTGTGTTTGTGTGTTTGTAGTATAAATACTCTATTTAAAGATGAGCACTCCACAGTCTGCTCTTCTGTGCCTGTTGACAAGTTAGGGGTCTCCCTGCTAACTGCCATCTATCTCATCTCTCATGAGAAGAAGTGTCTCTGAGGAGGTTTGAGAGATGTTCTGTAGCAATAAGTCATCAATAAGTATTCATTTGGATACTATGTCCAATTAGCAGATTAATAGTATCGAGCTTCCACGTGGCCTATGACCTATCCTGTCACAGGCTCTCAGTCCCTTTATCTCATCAGGTTGGGTTCTAGTTCATGGAATAGGCTTTAGATTCAGTCAGAAAGTGCTTGGCTGCTCTCATACCACTCATGGTGGTATTGCACCAGTGGCAATCATGGTGTTGGAAGGTTCTGTGAATGCTGTAGGAGGGAAAATTAGTCCTCAATGGAAACTAGGTGTGAATCTTGCAAGCTACAACAGTGACTGGCCAGACCTCTGGTGTTTTAATAAATAGCATCAGATATTTGTAAGTCATTCCAAAACTTCCACCTGAAACCCCTCAGTTTGCATGTTATTTACCAGTCCAAAATGACCACCTCATACTGTTGTCCTAATAATGTTCCCACACTGAATTATCTAGCTTAAAATATCTAGGTTTGACATAAATTCCAACATTGCTTCATTCTCTGCAAAGTCACTTAAATCTTTATCAAAGTATTTCTCTTTATCAATGAACACATGCCACAATAACTGGTAGGTTGGTAGCATTTTCATGAAGCCAGAAATCCTCATGGTCTTCCGGAATCACCTAACTGCTTACAGATCATTAACTTCACTTCTTTCATCTCAAATCTCTCTTCACTCATGGAGTGTCTTCCTTCCTAGAAGGCATCTCACTCCCAAGATTCCTAGTGAACATGTCTACATGGTGGATTGTGAAATGATGCCATCTTCAGCTATGATGTCATAGATTCTTGGCTATAGATTGGGTGTGGTCCATTTCCTCTGAAACTCATGTTGAGATGTGCTCCATGAAATGGGTTGAGAGATGGTGGATTGTTCAGAGGTGGTGAGATGCTTAAGAAGACTCGGTACTTATTTCAAGGGAGGGCATTAACTTCTATAATGGTGAATAAATGCATGCTCTTTGATGAGACTAGTTAGTTACCAGAAGAGCAGGTTGTTAATAAGAAAAGCTACTTCTTGTTTTATTTCATCTACACACACTTATTGGCTCCCCTGCATTTTGCCATGAGTTGAAGCCCGAGAGTGAGCAGTTGCTGGCATTGTGGTCTTGGTCTTTGTCTCCTCCAGAACCATAAACCAAGTTACCCTCTTTACATTAAAAATCACCCTATTGTGAATGGGTTTTCAACAGCAATGGGAAGTGGACTAAATCATCCATATAACCAAAGGTTTCACGTGCACATATCCTTGTTATTAAACTCTAAGCAGGTATCCAACTTCCTCTCTTTCTCCTTCATTTATGACAGTAGACTGTGAGACAGTTAATTCTGAAATATTGTCATTGACACTAATTTATTTCTTTCCTTTATTGCCTAAAAATGACCATTCTTCAAGTTCTTTTTTTTTTTTTAAGATTTATTTATTTATTATATGTAAGTACACAGTAGCTGTCTTCACACACTCCAGAAGAGGGCATCAGATTTCGTTACGGATGGTTGTGAGCCACCATGTGGTTGCTGGGATTTGAACTCGGGACCTTCGAAAAAGCAGTCGGCGCTCTTAACCCCTGAGCCATCTCTCCAGCCCCATTCTTCAAATTCTTAATCGACTCTCAAACACCTATATGATTTCCTCCCTTGTATTTCCTCACTGTCAGCCCAGCCTGGGAATTTCATCCTGCGCTCGCTCCTCTATTATATTCAGTCTCCTATAAAGTTTTATTGAAACCTATGGATCTCTTTCCCCAGAAAAATGTATCTGCATATGTACACTTTAAATTCTAAATATAATATCATGAAATTCATAGAGATGCTGAAGTCGATCATTGTCCTAACATTTCTTTTGGTTTGTAAAATCATAATTTTATTCTATCCATGTGGCCTTGATGTTGATTTTTTAAATGTCCCCCACATAAGAGATTGACAATGACTTTTTAAACTTTAGAACAAAATTCAAAGCTCATTTGAGTGTCCCAAAAGACTTTTTCCAATTCTGTGAAAGGCACTCTAATTATATTTTCACTTTTAACCCCTCAAACACAGATATAATGTAAACTCAACAGCAATAATAAGAACAAAAATAATGAGTTGTGGTGATTTGAACATGTTTGGCCCATGGAACGTGACACTATTAGGAGGCATAGTCTTGTTAGAGTAGGTGTGGTCTCGTTGGAGGAAGTAGTCACTGTGGGGGTGGGCTTTGAGGTCCTATGCTCAAGCTCCACCCAATGTGAAAGAGACCCCACCCCCACCCCCTGGCTGCCTGCAGAAGACAGTCTCCTGGCTGCCTTCAGATCAAGATGTAGAACTCTTGGCTCCTTTAGCACCATACTAAAGCACCTGCAGGCTTCCATGCTTCCTAAGATGATGATGATGGACTGAACCTCTGAAACTGTATGCAAAACCAATTCAATATATGCCTTTGTAAGAGTCGTCTTGGTCATGGTGTCTCATCACAGCAATAAAACCCTAACTCAGGCAAAGGTGCATATTGGTTGGGGACATTTGTATACAAGGATGCTCTGTGCTAGGTGTATTTATATTAAACTTCCCCATTCTCTGACCCCTGATGGTGACATACTACTGTCTCCTCCCCGAATAGTTAATGCAGTTGGGCCAGTCAATTACTTGGCAAAGAAAGTAGGTTCACATTCAGGCATGCTAAAAGATGGGAGGAAGACTTATCCCTTTAATGAGATAATGTACTTTTCTTTCCTAGAATCTCTGCCTTCAATGCACTCCCTATGAACTACCATGAAACACTGTTGGGTCAGCTTGCCTTTCTAAGTTCCTAGATTTTCCTTTTTCTTCTTTGTGGGTCTCTTTCTTTGAGATTCTGGCCAGATTCTAAGTATATCCGTTTTTGGTACTCTAGGTATTATTATTCTTCCTCTGAAGCCTCTCCCCTCACCTCCTTCTTACCATGCAGCTGCTTGTTAGACACATGGCTGACCTCCATGTCTAGCTCATATATCATGGCTCTCTCTCTTCATCCCAAACTCCCATCCACAAATCTGTGTATAGTAAGCGTCTCTGTAAAACTTATCCTCTGTTGTCTGTAAACTTAGTTCTTTAAATTTGCAACATAGAAATCCAAAAATCACTAGCTTTGACTACCATTAATTTCCAGGACTATAATTCCTCTAAGAAACCCCATCATTACCAATGACACCCTGACATTCCTGCAACCCCCTGCTTTGCTCAAGTTTATGTCCTTGTCCATCTGACACTGTGAGTACTATGTGTGAACTTTGGAGTTAGGTGAAGTTAAGTGTGGCTCTCCTGCCTATTCCAGTCATCTGACCTCTGAGCCTCACTTCCAGAAACTAGAGATGGCAGGATCTAATCAGAGGATGATGATGATGATGACGACGATGATGATGATGATGGAGATCAGAACCTGACAATAAAGTGCCTGGGAGAAGCCTGGCACCTAGGAGCCACCCTGCATGCTATCACCTTTTTAAAGGTCTGTATAGTTTAAATGCCCGTGTCTTACTAAATGACAACTGAAATTTTTTTGAGGATGAACCTTTTGGTAGAAAGCATTGCCTCCACATGCACCCTGCTCTAACCGCTGAACGGCTAGATGCCTTCAAAAGTATCAATCAGATCTATGTGCTTCTTGGTGAACCCCACAGTATACCATCTGTCAGAGTGAGACAGGAGCAGAGAATCCACAAGTGAACTGCCCTCTATTGGAGTGGTATATCCCAACACTGAGCATAGAATAAACTCAGGACATCTTACAGGTGGGCTCAGGATGAAGCCCACGATCTCAGAAAGCCCCAGGTGAAAAATTTCACCATGTTACCAAGGCAACCAGTCACACCCCTCAATGGCTGGAGTATGTTGAATGTTCACGTGCATGGTTCAGTGGTGGATGGGATTTCATCTTCCCCACTGGTAAAGGATGAATGATGAGCCTTGAGAAACCGAGGTATTTTGTTACATGTGGTTTTCTCTATCAGCATGAAACTCATTAAAGAGAAGCACACGGTTAATGGACCCCAGGCTGTGCTAAGCCCTCTCCTTGAGAAAGAGCTCCAGAGGGATTCTCGCAAAGGCGCGTTTCAGGCACATTTTTTTTTTTAAAAGGTAATTTGAAACATGGTTTTATAATTTGTAAAATAATGAGATCATGATTATGTTCCAAACCAATGATTCTTAAGAGTGATTTCAATGGATTGGCTTACTGCTATTTTATAGAACTGAGACCATCATCTTTAGGTGGAGTGATGGGTGCCACTAGACTGCCAGAAAGGGAGAAAGACAGAGACGGAGACAGAGAGATATTAGGGGTTAGGCAATAACCGTAAGCATCCCTTCATCTTAGCCTGATTTCGAGGTGACAGGTCCAGCTACCCTGAGGTATGTGCCGGCCCCACCCGCCATGTTGTCTTGGAGTCTGTTCCCATTCTCTTTGGTTACCTGTGCTCAAAGTCTCTGCCTCTTTCCTTTCCCCAAGCCTGGGAGTGAGGGCGGGGCAATGCTCTGCTGTCTCCACTGCAGAATTGGCAAGCACTTCTGTCAGCAGGAGAGTGCCAGTCCTTAGCTGTAGAAACCTTCAGATAACCTGACTCACGTCCTACAGGGTGTCATCCTGTCCTGGGGCAAATCGATTTCAATTGTCATTGACTTGAACTGTATTGTAAGATGACCTTGAAATAGCCACAGAAGCCAGTCTTTCCTGCCACCTGCCTGAAGACAACAAACCAAAGGGCAGAGTACTTTAGGGCAGGGTGGGGATGGGGTGGGGGGTGGGGATATGGTTGGGAGGAAGTGGGAGGGAGCATGCTCCAAGTTTAACCTTTTCTAGCTCAGGTCTCCCATCTTGCTCCTGGGTTGAGAGTCCATTGTTTCCAGGGTAGAGTATACTGTTTGTGAATATGGTATCTGAGTGGGGACAGCTGAGTGGCTCAGCTGCCCACCGACCACACTTACCTTTTGTTAAGTCTCAGTGTATTCAAAACATTGTACTCCTACTCGCTGTGACCATCCTGGGTTGTCAGAGTCTCCAAGGACTAGTAAAACCAAAGTCCCCGCCCACATATTTAATGAGTTCATTATCCCCCAAATGAGCTTTAGAGTCACCTCAAACCAGGAGCTTAGCAAGCCATTAACTGACATACTGGAATTGCCACCCTTTCCTGGTAAAACCAAGTGTAAGTGGTTGGTGAAGGGTGAAGGTCGTGGGGTGAAGGGTGAAGAGTTGAGTTATCTGTTTTTTTTTTTAAAGGTTTATTTATTTTATTATACATAAGTACACTGGTCTTCAGCCACACCAGAAGAGGGCGTCAGATCTCATTACAGATGGTTGTGAGCCACCATGTGGTTGCTGGGATTTGAACTCAGGACCTCTGGAAGAGCAGGCAGTACTCTTAACCATCTCTCCAGCCCTGGATTGTCTTTTTAGGTAAGAGGTTTATTGAAAGAGTCCGTAACAACAAAGATGGACAGACAGCAGCAGTGTTTGAACGTCTGAGGAGGTTCAGGTACACATGGCAGAGTGGGATTTCCTTCTTTGGGGTATCAGAAGAAGTGGGGGAGGCTCTATGCCCTCTGAGACTGACAGGTTCTATAGCATATGTTTGCAGTCCCAGTGCCTCAGGCTCATCCACTCATTTCTGGATGGCCAGAGGAAAGAGAGGGAATCCATTAGTCTGGAGCCAGTATGTAAAATCGTTTTTGGGGGTGAGGAGAGCAAGAATCTGGAAAGACAAGCTCATGGAGGAAGGTTACTAGATGGAGTGACCCTGGCTGACCACTGGCATGGGAAAGTATTGTTATGTGCACCTGGGGGGGGGGGGGATGAGTTGCATATTGTTTTATTAATTTCAATTTTTTTTATTTTTAATCTTTTGTGTGTAAGGGTGTTTTGCTTCCATGTATGCCTGTTCACCATTTGTGCCCACAGAAGCCCAAAGAGGATGCTAGATCTCCCGTAACTGGAGTTCCAGGTAGTTGTGAGCTGTCCTGCGGAAGCTGGGAGTGGAACCCCGGTCCTCAAGAAGAGTAGCCAGTGCTCTCAATGGCTTAGCCATCTCTCCAACTCATGGTGCATATAGATGCTAGGGAACTTCTTACGTTGCATAAGTATTATCACCTGAGGCTGTCAATCACCACATAGCTGTTTCTATTCCATCCACACTCTCACCCTAGCTGCACTCACCATCTCCCTCGCTCTGTTAACTCCAGACCTCCTTAGCTCTTTGAGAACCTGCCTTTGCATTGTAAGGCAAAGGCAACACAGTCTCTTATCAGAGAACGGGGTGGGGGGGGGTTACAGAGGGCGAATGTTTAGCTGAAATGATCCTCAGAGAGTCAAGAACACAGAAGACTCAGGTGTCAGTCCCTCCCGTCCCTCTCAGACTTCATCCACACCAGAAATCTAAAGTAAGGCACGTGGGTGGAGGGGACCAGAAGTCACGTGACCAGATCATTGGTTCCTGAGACACAAGACAGAATCCAGTCTCATCTTCTAAGGTGACAGTTAGCTACCTGGAGGAGCCTTACTGTAGGTGCTTATTATGTGCATAGCAGTTAACTGACTTTCTATCCATGTGGAGTTTGTCATATATATCTTAATAACCATTGTCGATCCTGGAAAATTATGTATCATCAGGTGTGTGATGGTCTCAGTTACCTCGAAGTCACAATAGACAGCTGTTTCAGCAAGCTGTAAAACCTGTGTGTCTAGGATGTCACTTAGCTGGTGTCTTTTCTTCTTTATTTTGAACATTCATCTCAAGGTGTAATGTAAGGGAAAAGCCTGCCTAAATCCACCAACATTTTTTTTCTGTCAGTCTAGTTTAGGAGGACCTAAGATGTTGTCTAAGTGAAGAGACACCATGATCACAGCTCTTATGAAGGAAAACATTTAACTGGGGCTGGCTTACAGTTTCAGAGGTTTAGTCCATTTTAGTCATGGTAGATATTGGTATTGAAGGAACCAAGAGTCCTATATCTTGATCCACAGACAGCAATAGGAGATTGCCACACTAGGCATAGCTTGAGCATAGGAGAACTCAAAGCTCGCCCTTCTAGTGACACACTTCCTCTAACAAGGCCACACCTACTCTAACAAGTCCATACCTATATCTCCTAATAGTTCCACTTCCTATGGGACAATCATTCAAACACATGAGTCTATGGTGGCCGTCCCTATTCAAACTACTGCAGATGTCATCTCTGTCTCTATATAACGTGTACAACCTTTAAGGGTTGTACTTCTCAATAAAACCCCAATAAAAACTTCCTGATGACAGAGTCAAAAGTGTTTCCACATCAAACTTGGAAAAGCACCCTAAATATACCTTACCCCACCGGAGCAGGTACCTCTGCGGAGGTAGGTATTACATACATTTTTGAATATGAAGACTTTCTTCCTGAATATGCAGACTTAGAGAGACCTCAGCATCTTGCAGTGGCGCCATTTGACCACAAGGTGGCAGAACCCTCCAAACATATGAACTGGAAAGCTATTTAGGCCATTTGCTCTAATCCCACGCATTACCCACGGACATGGGTAATTTTTCGGCTCTCATTCTGTGGGCACTGTCATTGGCTATAGTAAGAATTAGCCTACGATCAAATGCTCAAATAAAGCCAAACTCTGAGATTCTCACCCTTTTATTTTCTGCCTGATGCTTCGCTTCCTTCTTAACAGGACAAGGGGGAGGGAGACACAAGCCCGAGCATCCCAGAAGGGGCTAGAACATTCGGCTCTGCCGTGATGAGTTAGTTTGACAAGCTAAATGATGATCCAACAGGAATGGGGGCATATTAATATCGTTGTTTCCATTTTGGGCCTTTTCTTGCAGGTTGTAAGATACAGTACTCTGCAGCAGCGCCTACACGGGGCTATCACAGAGCCCTGCTATTTTAATCGGCCTAATTGGGTTTCTCATCTCTGTTAGGAGAGCTGGAAGGTGTGGGAAGATGAAAGAGGCGTGGAAAGACACTTAATTGGCTCTGTGTTCCATATATCTTTATGTAACCGCGAGGAGATCTTATATAAAGAACGCGTAGAGGGAGAAGAGGGAAGTGGGGGTACAGCTGATGGACGGACACTCTCTAGGCACCCAGCTTGCATGAACATTTCAGCCAGCAGTGACAGAGCAGAGAAACCTGCCTCAGAAGGCGCTTGTCTCCTATCTCTCAGATGATTCGCGTTGCTTCTACTTGTAGAGATTTTGCCACACAAGGTTAAGTAAATCTTGGCAAGACATCACGATCATAGCAGAAAACATTCCCAGTTAGTGTGAAAATAAGAAAGCAAAGCCATATGGATTCAGGACGTGTGTGTGTGTGTGTGTGTGTGTGTGTGTGTGTTTATAGGACAGAGGTTGACATTACGCATCTTCCTTTGTTCTCTCCTACTTTGCTTTTTAAAGACAGGCTTTCTCAAAGAGACCCTGAAGCTCCCAGATTGGGCTTGATTGGCTAGCCAGCAAGCCCAAGGACTCTCATGTCTTCTGTGTGTCTCTAGTGCTAGGATTACAGGTGTCTGCTAGCATTCCTAGCTTTTAAATGTGGGTTCTAGGCATTCAAATTCAGGTCCTGTGATATATGATCCCGGGATAAGCAGCACTTCACCAATAGAGATATCCCCCAGGCTCAAGGGCTTTCTTGAATATTCTGCAGATATGCTACGCTGTGTCTGAAAGCTCTTTGACCCAAGCTTTAGGAATTACTTGTTTCCCATTAACCACTTTGCCTCTGATGAATTATTGAAACAGTGCCTCGTTTAAAGAAAGCAGAATTTGCGTCTTTTCTCCCCCAGGTATTAATCTAAGGCCACCAGGAGCTCTTGGCCTAATCAAAGCTCACCAAGGTCCTGCTGCTTGCAGGCTGGGGGCGGCTTGAGAGCCCTGGGTTCAGGGGAGGTGCTGGGACAGCCTTGGCTCAGCCAGGTGCTGCACTGCAGAGCTCGCTGCAGTCAAGCCTGCAGCAGGCCAGCCAGTTCAGCCCTGTTAAAGTCACAGCGCTGACTTATCTGTTTTACTGGCCACACCCAGGATGCTACTAATGGTTGAAGAGCCAGCTTCCTTTGGGGCTCCACTAGTCAGTCCAAGCTCCAGGGCTGTAGTCTGAGGAGGGGGAGGGAGAGATTTTTAGATTATATTTCTTAACAGCATTGTTACACTATCCTGGCTGCTGAAAACTCAGCCTTATTTCCAGGGTAAAATTCTTCTTATATTCTCACCTATGTAGCCAAGCCCATTTTAACTTGTGTGGGGACCCCTAGAAAGAGTTATTCTTCCTGAGTTAGTGACCACAGGGCCCAGAAAAGGGAGCAGGGTCTCGCCATTCATTGCCAAGTTGCTTGGCAGGAAGTTCCTTTTATAATTCCCACATTCATCTCACCTGTACCTAAGCTAGACCATTGGACAGACCTGGTCACAGAGAAGAAACACAGGGACCAACAGAACTCTTTTTTCTCCATGTGGTATTTAAAGGATGCAGAGGTCCAGTGTTTTCTTCCTCAGTAGGGGGATAGATCACTGGTAGCATATTTATATAAGACAATAGAACACAATCATCAAAAAGGCTCTCTGTTTTACTTTTTTATTGAGAATCTCATATTCATATACAAGGAAACATGATCATACACACCCCTCTACGTCTCCCCTTCAACTCTCTATATCCCCCCACCCCCAACACTGCCTCTCCCATCTTCCCGTCTTCTTTTCTCTTGGTGTGTCATAACCCACTAATTCTGATTGGTGTTGTGCATATGTGCCTGGGAACCCACAGTGGCCACACCCTCAGGGAAGAATGATATCCCCCTCCCTCAGCACCTACCAACTGTCACTAGCTCTGCAGCAAGGGGTGGGGCGTAGATAGTCCCGAGCCCTGAATCTGCTCCTTTCCCAGTACACAGCCGTAATGAACTGTCATCTTTTTTTGTTTGTTTGCTTTGTTTTCTGAGACAGGGCTTCTTTGTGTAGCTTTGGCTTGTCCTGGAACTCACTCTGTAGATCAGGCTGTCCTTGAACTCATAGAGATCTGCCTGCCTCTGCCTCCCGAGTGCTGGGATTAAAGGGGTGTGCCACCACTACCTGGATGAACTTTCATCTTTTCACTCAAGAGTCTTCTCTTGGCATATTCACTTTTTTTCTTGTGTGTTGAGGAAACTATTAGGTAAGATAGAGTTAATTTTATCATAAGCACTGAGGTACTGTGACAGTTGGATAACTCGTGTGTACTAGCCCATCAGGAGGGTAGAATATACAGTGCATATACCCTGGAACAGGATGATGATTTATGTCCTGGGCAGGTTAGGGCAGTATGTCTTGAGATTCCCCTGCGATATTCAGAATGTTGTGCAATTGAAAACTTAAGGAGTAGGTTACTTCTGGAATTTTCCATTTGATATATTCAGACTGCCATGATCACAGACTGAAACACAGAAAGCAAAAATACATATAGAAGCCTGGATTTTAGGCCCTCCGGTTTATTTATTAATTTACAGCCTGCCCTTAAGGCAATCAAACAGATTCTTTCATAGACACAGAACACACAGGAAAGGCAGGTGTTGAATAATGCAGGCAGAGGAAAGGGCACAGGCAAAGTGGAACAGGTGAAAAAGGCCTGGCATAAAACATTCTTGCCAAGAGAGGAAGGGAGGAATGCTTCCAGGACCAGGGTTTATGGATAGCTTTAAAGGTGTGGCAGGGAGCAGGAAAGACTGCAGGGCTACCTGCTACAGCCTTCTGCGGAGCAGTGTGTTTAACTTCTTGTAGCAGGCTTAAGAGGGTGCAGCTCATAGTAACCCAGACTTTAGGCCCTCTCTCTGGTTAAGGCTATGTGCTGATGGAAAATCCAAATATAGCTAGGAACATCAACAGCCCTTTGGTGATCTACCCTTGTCCACAGCCCTATGGGCAGGCCCGGCAGAGATGTGAGGTGCCAGCCTTGTAGATCTACAGTAGCAGTCAGCACTTGTGTCCCACAGTCTGGGTGTGAGGGCCTGTGTAGAGGATGGCTTTGCCTCATCACAGTAACTGATCAGCTCTTCAGGAGGAACTAGTATCAACTCCATTTTGCAGGTGAGGTAAATATGATCGGAAAGTCAAAGCAGTTGTTCAAGGTCATTGAGCTAATATGTACTATACTTGGATGTGAACCCAGCAGTCTGGCAACAGACCAGAGTCTACCGAAATGAGAGCCAGTCTGACTCCACACACAGAAGCAGACTTTGAGGTAGAAGAAAGCGAAGGCCGGGAGAAATGACGGTACCGTGAGAGGCCAAGAAGGGGATTTAAAAAAAATATAGAAAGATAAAGTCAGCACTTTGCCTGTTTCCAGGAATGTGAGCCTTTATGTCAGGCAAGTTCAAAGTCCCAAGGGAGGGCTCAAAGTACATACATACCTTATATATTCAGATGTCAGCATGCAGGGCTGGGTTATCTACCATGACTTTATCCATTTTTTTTTTATATTTCAATTTTATCTCCATTCATTTGTGCACTTGCTCATTCTTGTGCATGCATTGGTTCACACAAACTCTCAGCGCTTACTCCATGCCAAGTCCTCTGCTGACTCGGACATTGCAGACATTGCCAATGGAAGCATAGTTCGCTTTCTTTTTCTTTTTTATTGGATACTTTCTTTATTTACATTTCAAATGTTATTCCCTTTCCCAGTTTGCTACCCACTGGGAAACACCCTATTACATCCTCCCTCACCCTGTTTCTATGAGGGTGTCCTCCACCCACTCACCCACCCACTCCTGCCTTCCCGCCCTCGATTCCCCTACACTGGGGCGTCTATTGAGCCTTCATAGGACCTCTCCTTCCATTGATGCATAACGATGCCATCCTTTGCTACATATGCAGCTGAAGCCATGTGCTTAGCCCCTGGGAGTTCTGGGGGGGAGAGGGCTGGTTGATATTGTTGTTCCTATTTGGTTGCAAGCATAGTTTTTAATGCCTTGGTTTTCCTCTGTAAATAAATACTTCAACCACTCCTCTTCACTTGATGAGCCTTAATAGTGTCATCCTGCCTCTACCCTGACCCTGAAAACAAGCATAATTAATAAGGGGGATATGTTCTGATGAAAAGCCCACTTCCCATCTTGTCTATGCTTAAACCAGCATGGCTTTTGCCTTCAGATAGATTGCAATTTTGATTCAGTTTTTACCTAAGAGATAAGGAGGGAAATCAAGATCTACCCATATCATAGTGTCCTTTTATTGTTGAGTAGAATATATGCGTGGATATGGAGAAGTGCACTATGGGATATGTGAAACAAACATGTCAGCCTATCTGTTAGAACACCAGCTTAAAGAAAGTTTGGAGAGAGAGAGATCATGAGCCCTCTAGGTGGGAGAGAAAGACAGCTTGGGAATTGTCATCTGAACTAATTGAGGGTCAAGGACCAGTCCATGGAAGTGGGCAAGTTGGGAAATTTTGGTGAAAAGACTGCCAGGTCTAAGGCAGCAAGATTTGGTGCTGTTAAGGTCACAGTTGACCCTGAAGAGTGGATGAGAGGAGGCATATGTTTTCTTATGTGTGTGTGTGTCCTTAAGACAAGAGGAGAATGCAATAAAAATGATGCTTTTAAGATGATTAATCTGGCACTGCAGTGCAGCATCGATTAAGGAGGAAAAGAGCTCAGTTAGGAAATGACTGCAGTAGTCTAGACAGGAGATATGTGTGTCCTAAAATACAAATGAGCTTGTGCTCAGCACCAGCCCGCTTTCTGACCACCCATTATACTGTCAGATCCACCTCACAGGCCTTCCCTGGGCAGCTTTGGAAGGCACAGCCTTGCAAGGAGGAAACTTCATCCTTCTTTTTGAAAATGAAAAAAAAAATCAAGACACTATACTGCTCAGTGGTAGAGCACTTGCTTAGCATACATGAGGGTTGGATAGCTAGGCTCAATCAATCAATAAATCATCAGTCAGGTTTAGAAAGGTTATATCATTTGGGTAAGTTCTTCCAACTGAGATGCTGGTGTCGGCTCAGTTAGTTTCTGGCTTAGAGCTTTCCATATCACATAATAGCTGTCTTTCTTAGTGAATTATGCTGCTGCAGGAGTGATTGTGTGTGTTTCTGTGTGTTTCTGTGTGTGGTGTTTATATACAATGAGTACATTCTCATTCTGAGGATTGGAAGACCGTGTATGGGAACTCAGTGTTCAGGCTGAGCTGGAAGAGGTGAACGTTTGCACTACTGACAAAAAGAAAGTCGATTCAACCAAGCACAAATGCCTTGAGGGGTTGGATGGAAAAACAGACGTTTAGCTAAGCAGGGGACATTGCTCAGTGGTAGAATGTTTGTCTAGTGTGCACAGCCCTCAGTACAGAGAAATATGAATATGCATTCTAAACGATCTTTTGCTCTGGAGCACGCATGAGAAAATGATCTGAGGATAAATAATTGAGAAAGAATTAGAAACTGTTGGAACAACCCATCAGAACTCTGTTTTAAAGAAGTGTATGAGGGGAGATAAGGAGTGAATCTAAGTCATATTGGAATCCTAATAGCATAAGGATGGAAATTTAAATGCTCTGAGATGCCACCATAGAGAACGTTTCTAGGATGAGGATTCCTCCAAAGGCCAGGAGATGCTTTGTAAGTTGGGATGAGGAGAAATATAAAGAGGACCAAACTTTAGGAAAGTACCATAGCCCAACGACAAGCTTTCCAACCCATTCTCCAAATTAAAGAAAAAAAATACTTATTTACCATTTAAAACCTCCAACTGTGGACCTATAATACCCTTTGAAGATTTTACTCCATGTCATAAAACACTTATAACCTCGGCCCCTGTTTCTTTGGAATTTAAATATGCCAAGACAGAAACGTTTTTGAATTTAAATATGTATTTTTTTTTTAATTTTAGGCTTAGAAGGCTCAACACAGAAAGATGGATGCTGGCAGAGGAGCTGGAACACTGCCTTGTCTCTTCAGGGTATTGGATTTTGTGTCAAAGAAGAAGGATGAATGTGCTTAGTGGAATCTGAAAGCTGAAGGCCTAATTTAGTGTGCCCTCAATGCAATCAAAAGCAAAGCTGGCTAAGATCTTTAGATCCATAGAAAAATCCTCTGCTGTATCCCCCAAATTTAACTGTTTTGATAAGTGTGTGTGTGTGTGTGTGTGTGTGTGTGTGTGCATTGTGTGTCTGTACACAACTTTGAGTATCACCATCAGAAACATGGTCCACCTCCTTTGAGACAAGCTCTTTCATTGGCCTGGAGATAGGCTAAACAGGCTGGCCAGTGCACCCTGAAGGTCCTCCTGCCTCTCTCCCCCCAGTGGTAGATTACAAGCATGTACTACCACACCTCCCACCTCATTTTCAGAATGTGAGTTCTAGGGTTAGAACTCAGGTCTCTATGCTTGTATAAAAAGCACATTATTGACTGAGCTATCTTCTTAAGTACCCTTGAGAAGCATATAACTGAGCCTTCATAAGTGTGTTGCATTTAAGTAAAATGTGTATTATTTGACTCAGTTTCCCAGGTTTTCTAGTAAATTGGTGATGAGAACATAAAGTCTCAGGTGACAGGGAAGCTTGGAAGTCTTGGTCTTGGCCACACCACTATTTATGCCATTCAAAGCTCTTAAAGTCTTAAAAGGTCAGGGACTGATAATGAAGGAAGTTGGAGGTTACTCATGATGTGCCCACAATTCCATTTAATATAATCAATGTAATGAGTGTCTTGCAGAAGTTGATGTACCCAGTTACCCTGATCTCTGCCACTTACGAAACATGTTAGCCATCTTGGGACTCGTTTCATGAGCTGACTTTACTTTCTGCCTAACCAGTGCCATCCACTGGTCCAGCCTGGAGAAAAAGGTACAGTTCTGTTTTCCCCCAGCCAGAAGTGCTGACTCTGAGTCTGACAGAACTAAGCTGTTCCGGTGTCCTGACTTTCCAGAAGGGTTGTCCCTACTGTGTGTCTTGTAACATCTTTTTTTTAACCACGTTTTTTTTTTTTTTTTTTACTGTTTAAAAATTATTTAGCCTGTAAGTTTTCATACAAATATGTATTACATGTTGAGCATATACCCTATACCTAATAACCCCTTCTTTTTCCCTCCTCTCCTATGTTAGTTCTCTGTGCTCCCTTAGACAGTTTAGCTTCTACTGTCATGCCATATATACATATATGATCTTATGTATGTATGTATGTATGTATGTATGTATGTGTATATATATAAAATATAGGAATTACAGATGAAAGAAGAGATATTTGTCCTTTGGAGGAAGCCTTGATTTGCTTAATATAATAATCTCTGGTAACATTCACTCCTGCAAGCAACATATCTTCATTCTTTTTTGTGGCTAAAACACTCCATTATGTATATACACATTTTTGTGCACTCATTTGTTAATTTAGGGTTGCTGCATTTAGCCCCTGCCAATTGTGGAACACTGGCGTTCAGTGGTCTCTGTGATGCACTGATGTGATGTCCTTTGGGTAAATACTGTGGAGTGATATAGCTGGATAGTGGGAGATCTGTTTTCTCATTGTGTCAGTTGTCATATTATTGGTATGGATTGGGATCCCCTAACCAGAGTAGACAGAAAGTAAGGGAGCCCTTGCTCTGTGCTCTCTTGCTCTTTGTTGGCACTGTGTTCCAGCTTTTGGAATCAAGGGGTGAAGTTGGGGCTGGATTTTTTTCAGAAGAGCCACTCCACTTAGTAATTGGCATTCAAAAGGTATTTTAGGGCACAGAACACATATGGCGTTGACATACCATATCTCGTTTAATTTTTGTATTAGTTATTTTTCTATTGTTATGACAAAAATCCCATGAACAAAGTAGCTTATAGAAGGAAGAGTTTGTTTCAGCTTATGGTTCCAAAGTGTCACAATCCATGATGGCAGAGTGGAGTCAGTGGGCAATGGGCAATGGGCAAGATGGCTGGAACAGAAGCTGAGGGCTCACATGTGAACAAGACACAGGGAGAAGAGGACAAACCAGAAACAGTGTGCTGAGTTCTAACTTCCTGGTGACACACTACTTCTAGCAATACCATGCCTCCTAAACCTGTAAAAACAGTGCCACCAACTGAAGACAATGCATTCAGACGCCTGATCCTATAGTGGGCATTAATAGTTAAACTACTACAGATTTGGTTTTTAGCATCATCTTTGGTGGTGAGCAGAATGTTAAATGCCAGCTCTCCAAAGACTCAGTAGGTGTTGATTGAAAAATGAAGCTGAATCCTGGAAATGTTTGTTTCCTTGCTATGTACAAAAAGTAAAACTAGGTTTCACAGAGGCTTAAGTCATGTGCTGCTAGCAGCTTGCTGTCAGTGGACAATCTAAAATCCAATCCAATGGGTTGGGGATCTGTCCACTGAGCTGTGACGCACTCTCATGACACCAGGGAGAGAAACTAAGGCATGGTTTCCCACAGAGTGAGCATCTAAGAACTGCAACAACTTTTCAGGGCACCAAAGCAGTGTTCGTTTAGGAGAGATATGAGCTACATGTAGTTATAAATTGGATTAATAACAAAGAGGTTACAAGGCAGAACTCCACGCACCTAGAGAAGCTTACAGGAAAATGGTCACCACCATTGACTTGGAACCGTCTGTGCTTCATATCCTTTGAGAATGGTTTCCATGACTGTCTGTGATGATAAGGAGTCTCGCCAGCGAGGACACACACACACAGGACACACACGGGTTCTTCTGCAGCATAGCTTTAATGCATCTCGAGAGAAAGATGATCAGCTTCTGGGGGAGGAGGCCCAGAACACAGGAAACTCGGTCCTTAAATAGACCACAAGAGGGGTTGGAGACATATTTCACCCTGACTGGCTGCTCACTATCAGCCCAGATGACGCCACGGGACAGGCAGGGCACAAGGAATGGAAAAATATCCCAGCACATACGCAGACTACTTGTTTACCAGTTAGAACACCGGATATCAGCGCCATCTTGTAATGGCGATTGCAAGGGCGGCTCCTCACACATGACCATCTTAACTGAACCTTAGGACCAAGGTGTATATGTGTGTGTGTGTGTGTGTGCGCGCGCGTGCACATGCCTATATACAGGTACTTTCTACCTTGTTTTTTTCACACAGGGTTTTTTATTGACTCAGAACCCACTATATAGGCTAAGCTGGCTAGCCAGTGAACCCCAAGAATCTTCCTATCTCTGCTTCTGTTGTGTTGGGATTATAAGGGTGTGCCATCATATCCTACTCTTTGTTTTTTTAATGGGTTCTGGGGGATTGAACTCAGGTCTTCACACATGCCAGGACAGTACTCTACTGGATAAGCCATCACCCTAGACTTCCAGGGCTATTTCTAAATAAATGATGTAATTGCATTAAAAAGCATGTCTAGCCGGGCGTGGTGGCGCACGCCTTTAATCCCAGCACTTGGGAGGCAGAGGCAGGTGGATTTCTGAGTTCGAGGCCAGCCTGGTCTACAAAGTGAGTTCCAGGACAGCCCAGGCTACACAGAGAAACCCTGTCTCGAAAAAACAAAACAAACAAACAAACAAAAAAATGTCTAACCTCTAGCTTGGACTGAAGGACCCTGTTCAAGTCAACCTGACAGACATTTATTGAGCATCCAGTGACAGTGGGCTAGACAGTAGAAAAAAAACCACAGATAAACATGCTGTTAGAGGGGTACAACGTGGTGACAGTACAGGGTCTGCCATGCAGTGAATGCTTAATGAATATTCATTTCATGTAGGAATAAGGAAAGGATGAATGATACAAAGTCATGTAGAATAAACTCTATTACAAAATCTAGCATCAGAATTTACGAGAGGAAGTGCATGGAAACTCTAAGATCACGTATCAAGGAGGTGAGCTGACCTTTTACTTGTGAGCTGAGAAAACAGAGGTCACAACAATTTGCTCAAGGGAGCAGAACTTGCTTGTGGCAGTGCACATGGGAAAGCATCCTCACTCATCCAGTGCGCTAGGCTAGGCGTCGTGTTTTCCCTTTCCTGTTGGCATCGCATCGAAAACCTTACTTTAGTTTCATTTCTCTTTGCACACAATCATGCAAGCACTGTTATTATGTGGATCCTTGGACAGCATAGCATCTCTCTATGTTCCCCAACATGGGGATGTGGGCATTAGCCCGAAAAAAAGTGATTATATATCAGTCGTAAGAAGAAGGTTCTTTTGGGAGAAACCAATCATCCTGCAGGTTGAACTTTTTATACAGAAAGCTTGTTGATGGCTTTTATGGTTCTAATATCTCTGAACACATGCACACACACACACACACACACACACACACACACACACACACACACACCCCAAATGAGATCACAATGGTCATCTTCCCTAAGGCCGGAGGGGTACAGCATTCTACTACAGCAGCATCCATGAGGATGCTCACAAAAACTGCTAACTTATCTAAGGACATTGTGGCTCTCCATCACCCTTTACCTTTCTTCCTTCCTTATCCCTCCCATTCTCATCCATCACTTCCTAGTCACCCTAACTAAGACTGTTATTGGAGGTACCAGGAGTTACATTTGATTCTGCTACAATCTCCACTAATGTTTTTTTTCTACCACACAACAGCACAAATACTTAGCAAAACACTATAATTATTGTTTTTTTTTTTTAACTAAGTATCCAGAATAAACAGTTCTTCTGAGGAAGCCCTGGAGGCTTCAATTGATTCCTTCTCTCATTACTGTATGATCTATGCATCTGCTTCCTAGGACAGGAAGCCTCAAGACATTTATTGAAACTGTTTAGTTATTCCAAATGAGATAGCTATAATGGCCCATGCAAAACCTCAAAGCTGGCAGTCTCAGGGTGAGCTTCACATTTTCATTCTAGCTCCCTAATAGCACACACACACACACACACACACACACACACTGAAGGCTGTATGTCTGTTACATGAATATGCCATTTAGCAAACATTCACGGATAATCTGTTGCTATGGTATGGCTGTGATCTGCTCCTATCAGAATTCATCTTGAAGTTTTATTATCAAGTGATGGTTAGCTGTAAGAGGAAATGGGTTCTTGTGGGATCTACACTCATGGGGAGATTAATGTCGATCCTGGAGGCCTGTGTCAGCTACCTTGAACACAGGTTGTCTGAGAGCTACCTAGCTCACTTGTCCCCTCCTGTTATGGACCCGGAGGTATACACACCTGTCTTCTCTTTTGCTCTTTTGCCCTTTATGGAACACATGGGTCCTTGTCAGAAGTAGAAGAAACTGACACCTTCCCAGTTTCCAGAACTGAATCAAAACAAAACTTTAAAAAATTTCTTTTATAAATTACTCTGTCTTGAGTATTTTTCTATAACAACAGAAGATGAACTAACAGGCTCATACTTTGGCTTTGAATAATATTTTAATTAAAAAATATATAAACACGTAAATAACTCAGACATCACATGGTGGATTCTTAAATATCATCTTATGCAACAAATATCTCCAAGCAGCTGGGCAGCCTGGGACAGGTAGGAGTCTTGGAGCAGGTGTGAATCCACCTTGGGAGAACCTGTCTCTAGGGGAACATATAGAGCTCTTTCTTTATCCTGGAGAAGCATTAGGAGAAATGATCTCACCTGCATTCAGGCAGGAACAAGTATTTCATAGCTTGGATTATTCCTGTCCTTGGGTTACTTTCATATTCCACAGCTATGAGAAGGGGACAAAAATCTTCATTCTCTCTCCTTCCAAATAAAAAACATAAGACATGTGGAAAACTATAACCACAAACATTTCCACAATTGAATGAAGTCCTCTGCACCTGACTTATGCTCCCAGCTTCCTATGTCACACTTGACCATTCCACAAAGCTAACTGTAGTTCATTTAAGACCTACAAGAAAGAAGACTGCAACCATTTTCTGAAAGCCAAGATTCAGTAGGGCACGAGGGGGATTAGTGATGCACATGAGGTCTGGCCACAAGCTCCACCCACCAGGCAAATGAACCTCTGAGGAATGGCTTTCATTTGTGTTGAGTAAATCATCCAACACAGAAGGCTGAACGTCTTGCTTTAACCTTTGTTTGGCTCTATTTATTCTAAGATGTCATTAACCCAGGAGAGGGAGAAACTATAAGTCACAGGATTCCACAGGGGGTAGATAGGAAGGAAGGTTCAAGTCACCGTGAAAAGATAACTAAGCTGGAAGACAAACGATTCCAGTTCTCAAAGAAGTCCAGGCCATGGATGCCTATGGCAGATTCACTCAGCCCAGACTTGGAGCTAGCCAAGACATCTCAAGAAAGTGAATGACCACACTGTAGTATATCAAGACCACAGTGTATTGCTTGGGTCATGGAGATGGCCCAGTGAGTAAACCACCTACCAGGTCAGTGTGAGATCCTGAGTTTAGATCCCCAGGATCCACTTAGAGAAGGATGCAGAAGCATGCATCCTCAATCCTGTGGCTCCTATGGTAAGATGAGAGGCAGAGACAAGATGGAAATTTGCAGGGCAGTGGGTTTGGCTTATAGGAGGGTGATAAAAAAAGACATAGAGTGATCTTAAATGAAAGAAGCCAATTTGAAAACACTACAAATTATGATTTCGCCTAAGTGACATTCTGGAAAAACTATGGACACAGGAGAAAGATCGTTTTTAGGTGTTATGAGAGAAAGGGAGAATGAAAAGGCAGTTCAGAAAGGAATTTTAGGGCAGCATTGCCAGGAGCCTGCCTGAGCACTAGTTCTCTCTGGAAGGCAGTGATGGGGGCAGAATTGGCAATATTTGGGGGCAAAACTCACTTTTGCAGGGCTAAAATGTCTCTCATTTTGTAACATTTATCTTAAACTCTTTGCTATTCTGAGGCCAGAAACTGCTGTCTTCAGGTGATTAAGATTAAGTAAAGGAATTATCACTAGGGCTCCTTTCTCCCCATGTTGGCCAGGCAAAAGGTTTGGAGCTCATTAACTCTTTGTGAACCAGACAGAAAAAGAAAAGAATTTAAATGTTTTACATAGGCAATATGCACAGACTTACACACATGCATACACACATGTTATTAGACGCGTTCTCACGACCGGCCAGGAAGAACACCACAGACCAGAATCTTCTGCGGCAAAACTTTATTGCTTACATCTTCAGGAGCCAGAGTGCAAGAAGCAAGAGCGAGCGAGAAGCAAGAGAGAGAGAAAACGAAACCCCGTCCCTATTAAAGAGAATTCTCCTTCGCCTAGGACGTGTCACTCCCTGATTGGCTGCAGCCCATCGGCCGAGTTGACGTCACGGGGAAGGCAGAGCACATGGAGTGAAGAACCACCCTCGGCACATGCGCAGATTATTTGTTTACCACTTAGAACACAGCTGTCAGCGCCATCTTGTAACGGCGAATGTGGGCGCGGCTCCCAACATCTCCCCCTTTTCTTTTAATAAGAGCAAATAGGCCACCCATATTAATGAGAGTGGAGATAGAGGTCAAATCCCCAGTGTGTAGGTAAAGGAGCCATGTACAGGATTAGCTCTTAGGCTCACAGGCTTTTACCCAGAGCAACCCTGACCTGCTCCCGTGTCGTTTTGCCTGGGGGAAGGGAACTAGGACACTGAACCTTCATGAAAGATGACATGTCTCCCTAGAATAGGCTCATATATGCCGCAGAGCCTTTCCATTGCAGTGCTTAGCCGTGCAACTCTCTCGGGCTGCTGAAGCACACTCACTCTATCCCGTGCAATGAGACTAGCCTCGTGGGATATAAGAGCTGAGTGGCCAGCGACCTATTGCCTAAGCATAGATAACCATATATCAGGGGGAGCTCCATGTTCTAGTCCTGCAAGCGCCTGGGCAATAACCACCTTGTCTCTCCTAGTTTGGGCCTTAAGCTTACAGACCAATCAAAGAAGCAACACTAATCCACAGCAAAGTGTATCTCCAAATAATATTAATCCCACCCATTTTTTAAAGAAGGAAAATGCTGAGGAGATCCAATTGGGTAATCCTTTGGTCAGCGACAGGTCCAAGCGCGTGGAGTTGACCTGAAGTCTCAATTCCCGAAGGATCTGTTCAAATTCAGCCATCCAATTCTGTAACATATACTGAAAAAGACTTTTTGACAAATTAGCTGCCCTAGTAAATTTAACATACTGAATGGAAATAACACACAATTCCGGAAACTTTTGTTCACATCCCAGCTGAGTTATTTGTCATAATACATCTAGTTGTATCTGGACAAGATCTATGAGTTGATTAACCAGCATGAGACCTCTCTGTATCTTGACATTAGCTGAGGCCTGTTTATCTATGACTGTAGTCACTGAGGCTGACAAAGTGTTAATGGTGTCAGTCGTCTGGACCTGTCCAGACAGAGCCAAGGCTGTCTGAATCAAGGCCAAACCCAGTTCCCAGTTAGTGGTAAAAAAGCAGGAGAATACTTGAGCATTATACATCACCGTCATTGGGAGTGGAAATGTCGACATTATCCCCCAACGCTGCTCTCTCTTTATTATTAACGCCCTGGACATCACCAAGACGAGGGACATTAGTATTCCCTTGGTCAGTCTGGATTTTTCGGGTGAGTCTTTCTGGTACCCAAAATGGGTTGTCTTCATTCTGTGGGAAAACACAGATAGCTCCCCTGGATCTTATCAAAATAGGATCCGGGCCATACCATTTATTATCAAGGACATTTTTCCATTTAACCATCTCATTGGGCCTATCTGGCTCTGTACAATGACGTTCAGCCGCAGTATGGCCATGAGCATCAATATTTAAAAAATTGAGTGTAAAGAGTGCCAAAGACACAGACACTCTTGGTGCTCGGGGTACAGTCTCCTCAAAAGTTCCCCTCTTCTGTTTTATAAGATAGGTTTTGAGGGTGCGATGCGCACGCTCAACAATACCCTGTCCTTGAGGGTTGTATGGAAGTCCAGTCAGGTGGGTCACGTCCATCTGACGGCAGAACTGTTGGAATTTTTGAGACGTATAAGCTGGTCCATTATCAGTCTTAAGGAGTCTGGGTTTCCCCCAAGCACTCCATGCCTCAAGGCAATGTTGAATCACATGTGAGGCTTTTTCTCCGGTTAACGGAGAAGCAAACATGATGCCAGAACATGTGTCAATGGACACATGGAGATATTGAAGTTTTCCAAAGGAAGAAACATGTGTAACATCCATTTGCCAGACCTGTAGAGGTCGAATACCGCGTGGGTTAATTCCCACATGAGGAACTGGCAAGAACTCACAGCAGCTTTGACATTGAGTAACAATGTCACGGGCTTCTTTTCTTGTCAAGGAGAAACGACTGCGTAATGTTTCAGCCGTCACATGAAAATTGTTATGAAAATTTTTTGCAGCCTCTACCGGGGATGATAGGGCAGCAGCCACCACTTTAGTGGCCTTATCTGCCAAATCATTTCCCAGAGCCATGGGGCCAGGTAGGCCTGAATGGGCTCTAACATGAGTAATATAAACAGGAGATCTTCTAGATAACAAAACTAATTGTATCTGCTGAAAAATATTGGCAACTCTACTGGAAGGCTTAATCACTCCAGCCACTTCTAAAAGATTTACTGCATTAACCACATAACAGGAATCTGACACAATATTAAGGGGTTCTAAAAAGGTTTTTAAAACTTCTAAGACCACTAAACATTCTACCACTTGAGGTGAATTTTCATTATATTGTTTGGATACCACTTTACCATTAGCCACATAGGCACCTATGCCAGTTTTTGATCCATCAGTATATACCACAATCCCATTTTTAAGTGGGTTTCTTACTGTTATTTGTGGAAACACAACAGATTGATTTTGGGCAAACTGTAAGATTGGATGCTTTGGATAATGGTTATCTATTTTTCCTGAAAAGGAGGTAACTAAAACTGCCCAATCATTAGATGTGGCTGCCAAGGTTTGAACCTGTGCAGCGGTATAAGGTACAATTAAAGGATATGGACTTTGCCCAAAGTGGGTGATTGCTGCTTTTAGGCCTTTAAGGGCAAGCTGTGCAATTGCATCAGGATACCAATCTATTATTTTAGCTGGGGATACGTTTGGATGGATCCACAACAATGGCCCATTCTGCCACAAAACTGCAGTTGGCAATTGTGCTGTCTTAAAGACACACAAACTGAAAGGCTGCGAATCCTCAATACGTTGTAATTGTGCATTCTGTAAGGCCTTTTCCACCTTTTGTAAGGCCTGGTTAGCAGCTAGAGTAAGAGTCCTAGGGGAGGAGATATGAGGATCTCCTTCTAAAATACTAAACAAAGGCCTTAACTCAGCGGAAGGAATCTTTAAAAAAGGTCTGAGCCAATTAATATCTCCCAACAGCTTTTGAAAATCATTTAAGGTATGGAGGTGATCTCTTCTTATCTCTACCTTTTGGGGCACAATCTTATCTGGGGACACCACAGAGCCCAAGAATTGTCCTGTATCAGAAATTTGGACCTTTTCTGTGGCTATCTGTAAACCCCACTGACTTAAAGTTTTAAGTAGAAAAGGATATGCCTTTTGTAGCATGGTAAGGTCTTTATGGCACAGGAGGATGTCATCCATGTAAAGGAGCAAAATTAAAGAGGGGAATTGTTCCCTCACTGGCAAAAGAGCTTCTTGCACATAAAGTTGGCACATTGTAGGACTATTGGACATTCCCTGTGGTAAGACCTTCCATTGATACCTCTTATCAGGTTCCATGTGATTAATAGAGGGGATGGTAAAGGCAAATCTGGGCCTATCCCTTGGACACAAAGGTATAGAAAAGAAACAATCTTTAATATCTATAATAATTAAATTCCAGCCACGTGGTAAGGCGGAAAGTACAGGGAGACCCCTCTGTACTGGGCCAAATAAGTTCATTTGCTCATTAATGGCTCTGAGGTCATGGAGCAGTCTCCACTTTCCTGACTTTTTCTTAATTACAAAAATTGGAGTATTCCAAGGTGAGGTAGAGGGTTCAATATGGCCTAATTTTAATTGTTCCTCTACCAGTTGAATCACAGCTTCTAGTTTTTCAGAGGATAGGTGCCATTGAGGAACCCACACTGGGTCCCCTGTTTTCCATGGTATGGGTCGTGCTGCCCCAATGGCCGCTAAGGAAAACCCAGACCCTGTCTGTCTTGGTTTCCATTAGGTGAGATGGGCTCTATCCTTCCCTGTTCTTGATGTCCTAACCCTTTTCCTTCTTTATAACCCATCTTTGCCATGATATTTTTTGCTTTAGTTGAATACCCTCCCGATGGGGCGTTTTCATTGGACAAAATAAGGCCCAAATGCTGCATAATATCCCTTCCCCAGAGGTTAACCGGGAGTGGGAGCACATAAGGTATGAATTTCCCTTGCTGCCCTTCAGAGGATTCCCACGTCAAGGCAATGGAGCTTATAGTGGGACATGATTGATAACCTAGGCCCTGTAATGAATGAGATGACTCTGTGGTGGGCCATGCTTTGGGCCACCAATGTGTAGAAATTATACTTTTATCTGCTCCGGTATCAAGGATGCCTTCAAACTCTTTTCCGTTGATCTTAAGGCGGAGCTTAGGTCTATCATTTAAAGATACAACCAAATAGGCAGAATCATTTCCTGAGGAGCCCATTTTCTTTATCTCAGGTCCTGCAGATTTCTCCCTGGTATTATCAGGGAGGAGCAGCAGCTGAGCTATCCTATCTCCTTTACTAATAGAAAAAACGCCTTTAGGGCTTGAGCACAGGACCTGTATTTCAGGGGAATGTTGACAATCCATAACTCCAGGGTGGACTACTAAGCCCTGCAAGGTGAGTGAACCCCGGCCGAGAATAAGGCCCATGGTTCCCAGGGGCAAGGATGGTATAGGCTCCACTGGCACCGGCTGAATACTCATTTGAGGCATTAATAGGAAGTCGGAGGCGGCACGCAGGTCCACCCTTGTGGGTCTTCCTGGGTCGCCTCTCTGACTGCTTCCTGGGTCCTGACAAACCGGTTCCCATATCTTTGAGGGCCCTGGGACCGAGGGCCCGATGACCCGTTTTTTGGCACATCAGTTGATTGACTATCAGGTGGGGGAAGGACTCTGCCCTTTATATCCCTCACAGAGCGACACTGGTCAGCTCTATGATAACCCTTGCCACACTTAGAGCAAAGAGTGAGAGTCCCTCCCTGTTTATCTGGAGCTCTGCAATCTTTCTTAAAATGCCCAGGCTTTCCGCAATTAAAACATGTCCTCTGATCATTTCTGCCCATGGAGCGGTTCTGAGATTGGAGGATGGCGGCCGCTAAGCCTGCATTGGTGAGAGGTCCCCCAAGCTCTCGACAGACCCTGAGCCAGTCTTGTAAGCCTTTGTTCTTTCTTGGGGCTATGGCCGCTCGGCACTCCTTTGTGGCTTGCTCATAGATTAGCTGTTCTATCAGAGGCGCAGCTTGCTCTGACTCTCCAAAAATACGCTCTGCTGCCTCTGTCATTCTGGCCACAAAATCTGAGAAGGATTCCTGAGGTCCCTGGATTATCTTTGTTAACTGACCAGTGGTTTCACCTGCTCGAGAGAGCGCCTTCCAGGCCCTAATAGCCGTGGAAGAAATCTGGGCATAAGCTCCCCAATGGTAGTTTGTCTGATCAGCAGAATAAGCTCCCTGACCCGTTAACAAGTCAAAAGTCCAATCTCTCTGCTCTGGAGTCAAAGCAGCTGCGTTTGCTCGGGCCTGCGCTTGTGCAGCTTCGTGCCAAAGCGCTCTCCATTCCATATATTTGCCCATACTAGGGAGAGCGGCTTTTACAACCGTTTGCCAGTCAGCAGGAGTTAGTGCCATGCCGGCGAGCCTGTCTAACTGCACCAAGGTAAAATTAGCATTGGTTCCGTATTTACGGACCGACTCGGCAATTTCTTTAATTTGTAAGTATTCTACCGGAGCGTGGACACGCCCACCCTCGGCTCCTTCAAAGACCGGAAATGCCTGTTGTATTTTCCTTTGTTCCTCTCTGGGAATGAATGAGTCTGCGCACTGCCTCTCTGCGCACTGCCTCTCTGCGCATCTCTCTGCGCATTGCTGACGCACTACGCAGGGCGGGGGCTCCGCATAGGGCGGACCTTGAAACCGACTGCCCTGAGGCCAATCAGCAAACTGGCCTTCGCCAGCCGCTTTTGGCTTCCTTAACTGATTAGCTAGCACTTTACCTGGCTGGTACCCTTTTTTCTCATAATGAGCTGCTTCTTCCTCCCAGTCTGTTTCTTCAGAGGAGAATTCTTCATCTGCTTCAGAGCTACTAAGAGCTGGCTCCCCGAGCCCATCCAGCGATGAGCACAGGCTCCTTTTCCTAGAGACCTCCGCTAATTGATCTTTCTTCTTTTCCCTTTTTCCTCTTTTTCTTCTAATCTCTCTCCAGGTATTCCTACCTAACCTTAACTTTTCCTCGGGTTCAAGACCCTTGGAAAGGCCTGTATACTTATTTTGTGTACCATATTTTCTCTTTGCTCCTACTCTCTCTCCCCGCTTTACTTCTGATAGCTTGTCCTGAATTTCCTCTAGAATTTTCAGCCCTATCTTAATCACTTGATAACATGTGAAAAGGAACAAAAGGGCTCCTAACACCAGAAAAAATTCAAGGCCAAACATATTCCACTTTACTTCTGATAGACTGTCTTGAATTTCCTTAGAAAGTTCAAGATCAGACTTACCTCGTAAAGCTGTACTCACTGGTACTCTCGTTCCCCAGCTGAAAAGTTCTGAATTCATACAGTTGAATCCTTCTTAACAGTCTGCTTTACGGGAACCTTTATTACCGCGACCCGCAGTTCTGGTTCTGGAATGAGGGATCTTCCTTGCGCCAGTCCCGAGTTTTTTCTCGTCCCGGAATTCGGCACCAATTGTTATTAGACGCGTTCTCACGACCGGCCAGGAAGAACACCACAGACCAGAATCTTCTGCGGCAAAGCTTTATTGCTTACATCTTCAGGAGCCAGAGTGCAAGAAGCAAGAGAGCAAGAAGCAAGAGAGAGAGAAAACGAAACCCCGTCCCTATTAAAGAGAATTCTCCTTCGCCTAGGACGTGTCACTCCCTGATTGGCTGCAGCCCATCGGCCGAGTTGACGTCACGGGGAAGGCAGAGCACATGGAGTGAAGAACCACCCTCGGCACATGCGCAGATTATTTGTTTACCACTTAGAACACAGCTGTCAGCGCCATCTTGTAACGGCGAATGTGGGCGCGGCTCCCAACACACACACACTCTCTGGTCAGGCTCTACTACCTGTCTCATCAACTTCACTAGTGTTCATGTGTACTTACAACCATGCATATTGTATTAGTTAAGGGTTCTCTAGAGTCACACAACTTATGGAATGTCTCTCTCTACATTGAGAGAACTTATTAATGACTTACAGTCTATAGTCCAACTAACCCAACAATGGGCAGCTGTGGACGAAAAGTCCAAGAATCTAGTAGTTGCTCAGTCTCACAAAGCTAGTTGTTTAAGCTGGTCTTCTGTAGAAGTAGGTTCTAACAGATGTGCTGGCAAGTAAGTGCAAGCAGTCGAAAAAGAGTGAATCTTCCTTCTTCCAATGTCCTTATGTAGGCCTCCAGCAGAAGGTGTGGCCCAGATCTGGGACTTCTTTTATCCCTGGCTGACCTTGAACTCTGAGATCTCCTTACCACAGTCTCCTGGGATTAAAGGTGTTTGCTACCTTGTCTGGGCCTAAGCTTTTCATGGTCACAATGCCTCAAGATCTCCATGGCAAGATCCAGGTCAGAAATTTGTATCTTCCAGCCTCAAGATCTCACGGGTGTGCTTTCCAATTCTGGATTGTAGTTCATTCCAGATATAATCAAGTTGACAATCAGGAATAGCCATTACACACATATAACTACACACAGATGAACAGACATATACATAAACACATTTGGTGGATGGGGCAGAGCTTGCCAAGCCATACACATCCATTTGGTTGGTCAATGGTGCCGAGCTCCAGATGCCACACTTTATTCTTTCTCTCTGGCAATCGATACCTTCTTAGACAAAAGTTATTTAGAAATTACCTCATAAGGTGTTATACAAAAGGGGAGTTACAGAAGGATGTTGATATTAAGTTCAAAGCAGTGTTTTTATAAGCTCATTATAAGGTCAAAGCAACAGTTTCATGTGGCCTTGCTTTATCATACTGCACACCTGTGGCTTCATTCTTGGACCTGACCTAGACTGAATGTTTTTTTCTTGATCACAAATTTATTTCCTTGATCACAAGCCTATGTCTCTTTTTAGTATAATTGTGAAAGCTCATTGTATTTATCATTATTCAGCCTTTACTTACTATTCTATGAGAAGGGGACAAGTTCTATTTTTTTTTAAAAGATTTATTTATTTATTATTTGTAAGTACACTGTAGCTGTCCTCAGACACTCCAGAAGAGGGAGTCAGATCTCGTTATGGATGGTTGTGAGCCACCATGTGGTTGCTGGGATTTGAACTCCTGACCTTCAGAAGAGCAGTCAGGTGCTCTTACCCACTGAGCCATCTCACCAGCCCCAAGTTCTATTCTTGATTCTAATTTTATTATATCTTCCTGGCAAAACAACTAAAACCTAAAACTATCTTTGAAAACTTTCTCCCTAAAATTATTTGATTCAAATCAGGAATTCTATAAAATCATTAATTAATCTAAACATTAATTAATTTAAGCATTAATTCATGAAAATTCATCTTTATGTTAATCTTCAGGAAATCTGCCCAATAGGATGAGCTAGTGCACAGGAATCTTTAGACTATGTAATAGTGATAGCAAAAGACCTATCAGCTGCAAGAAGCAATCCTGAGATGAAGTCTCTTGTGGCCTTGCCTCTCAGACCTCACCCATGACCACCTCTAGGAAAGTCACCTGCTAGTCTTCGACTCTCCTAGTTGGCTCCTGACATAGTATGGTACTTACTGTTGTCAACTAGAGACACAAGCCTCTGGGCACATGCGAGGAATTGTCTAGATTCAATTGGCCTGCGACATTATCTTGATATGATAATTATGGTGGGAAACCCTGCCCACTGTGAGTGACACCATTCCCTAGGCAGCAGTTTCTGAACTGTGTAAAAATGGAGAAAGTGAGCTGAACACTGGCATGTACATATTAGTCCACTGTTCTCAGCTCTTGACTATAAATGCAATGAGGCCAGTTCTTTCAAATTTTGATGGATTATATTCTGGAGCTCTGAGTCCAATAAACCCTTTTCCCCTCAAATTGTATCTGTCAGAGTATTTTAACAATTGGAAAAGAAAATAGGGTAGGCAGTGAAACTGTTCTGATGTTTAGTCCTGGACATTTTGTGTCTAACCTGCTGTGTAGCCATTTTCTTCAGGTTAAATGTTGTTCCTAGAAGGAGGCTCTAAGACTCAGAAAACTAAGTAGATAAAGCTCAGAAACTTATGAGTCACAAAGCCGACCCTCAAGGTTATAAAAAGCAGTGAACTGTTGTCGGGTAGAGGAGGCTCCCTAGTGGAGCTGCCTGCAACTGGACCCACAGCCCCTGGGGTACAGCTTTGTAAGTCATCATCTATGCTGGGGTGGGCTTTTTGGTGATGCATCTACCTTTAAGTCATCCATGCTTGTGTAAGTAATTCCAGTAAACCCATTGACTCATGAAGCTAGACTTTGGTGGAACTATTTCTTTAGTCTGTTGCTAGTGCTATATCTAGGGTGGATAGATCTCTTCAGAAGTCACACAATAGAACCCTAAGACACACTGTGGAGTTAGGCTGACAGTGTCGTCAAGTTTAGATTCATCAATTGAAACAAACATACCATGCTCTGCGTGTTTTGGGCCAGGGAGTGGAGAGGGACTCTAGTAATTTTTTCTGTGATCTCAAAACCACTCTAAAGTATACAGTCCACTAGAAAATCTAATGTAGATCTTAGCTCCTTCGCTTCCTTTCTTCCTTTCTTCCTTTCTTCCTTTCTTCCTTTCTTCCTTTCTTTCTTTCTTTCTTTCTTTCTTTCTTTCTTTCTTTCTTTCTTTCTTTCTTTCTTTCTTTCTCTTCCTTCCTTCCTTCCTTCCTTCCTTCCTTCCTTCCTTCCTTCCTTCCTTCCTTCCTTCCTTCTTTCTTTCTTTCTTTCTTTCTTTCTTTCTTTCTTTCTTTCTTTCTTTCTTTTTTTCTTTCAAGACAGGATTTCTCTGTGTAGCCCTGGCTGTTCTGGAACTCACTCTGTAGACCAGGCTGGCCTCGAACTCAGAAATCCGCCTGCCTCTGCCTCCGGAATGCTAACATTAAAGGCGTGCGACACCATGCCCGGCCTAGCTCTTTCTTTTGTCACAAGTCCTTGATTTACTAGTTGACCTAATAGCCCAATAAATGAGAATCTGTTCTGGGATCTCACTTATGATCCAAGCCTACATCCCATTCTCCTTCCATTAGGCTCCTCGAGTGTCTCTTAAATGAGGACTGCGTTTCTAGTGCATCCACTGAATTTCGAGTATTCAAAGATTGTCAGCAGTGCTGTTACCTCCCTAAGTGTTAGAACATTTTGCCTTATTCTCTTGTGCATAGTCTTCCATGGACATACTTCTCTCAGGGCTAACTTTCATCTGTCTTCCTTATGGAATCTTTTATTCTGCATGCTTTTAAAGCCTTGCCTGAAACAGCAAGCTAGATGGTAGTTTGCTGCTGGAAGCCATTAGGCATCCAGGGAGGGCTCCTGACATCCTTTAGTGACATCTTAGGGCCATCCATGAAGCTGCTTGTTTTATCCCGAGAGGATGCTGGGGATTTGGAGAGTGCAACACTTCTGGATGCTGGAGGGAATTGATTTCAAATCCATTAGCATAATTCTGCATGGAGATATTGATCGCCTGGGAAGGACACCCCATTACTAGAGATGTTGCATTACTTTTACTTAGGATGGTCAGAGAGATGAAAAACTGGGGCTCCCTAGCAGAGAAATATCTCTGCATTGGAGTCTTGGATGAAGGAGGCTTTCTGAGTTTAAGGCTGAATTGCTTATGGTAGGACAGATATTATTTCATACCACCAGAGGCTGCAGTTTACTTTGTTCAGGACAAAGACAATGTGATCTGCTTCACAGATGGCTCCCTCTGGCTTTCTCTGGAGAGCCCCTCAAATCCATCAGGCTCTGCCTTCTCATTCTTTGATAAAGAACTAATCTAATAACCCATCTCCTGTCATGCTCCCTTATTGTTAATTAAATGGGAGTTGGTGATCAATTGGTCTGGATTAACATAATTAATCTTTAAATCATACATATTCAAAAGGTTCTAAGACGCATCTGAGTATTTTCCTAATGATGGCTAGAGATGATCAAATTAATCCCAGCATACTGAATTAGCTGATGTCTTTCAGAGAGGTATCTCCTCAAAGTGGTATCTTGGAAGATAGGAAATCTCATTGGAATTAAGGGAGGATGGATATTCTCTGGGAGAATTAATTGTCAAAATTAGTATTTTTGCAAAAGAATAAAACCCTCTGTTGGGGTTCCAGAATCCGCACAGCACAGAAGCCGTGCCTGCATTTGTCTTTTTAGTGGTGGGCTGGCCTTGAACAGCTGAGCCATCTCTCTAGCCTGCCCATGTCTGTAACTGCTAGTCCTCTAAGGAGCTTTTATACGGCACCACTGTGCAGATGAAGAATCACAAGCAGCCTTCCATTTCCCAAGAAACCCAAGGACTAATGATATTACCTACACATATTTGACTTTATGATGTTTGGACCCAGGATCACCACATCAAAGACTCAGCAATTCTGTTTCATCGGCACTGAAAATGAAGGGTTCTTTAAATGGTCATTGAGTTTAAGTTGCAGGAACCAAAGCAAAAGGCCAGACACAGGCAGACAACTGCAATCCAATGTGTTAGGAGTTTGCAACTTTTTATCCACCCTCATAATCATCAGGTTTGAAGCAAAGGGCCATTAAGAATATGTACCTGTGTGGTCATCCTGGCTCTTCCTACCTCTTTTCTGCTAAGAAGAAGAGATTGGCTGGTATGTGCTTTAATTAATAGCCAAGACCCCTGTCATTCATCACCTTCTTCAGGCCAAAGTCAATTCCCCTCACCCAGTGGGATTTTCATTGCTGCAGTCATCCCTGGTCTGTAGGAGATTTGATACTGAATGCTTGTGGCATGCAGTGCAGCAGAGGGTGTGTGTGTGTGTGTGTGTGTGTGTGTGTGTGTGTGTGTAGCTGGAAGAAGCCAGTTTATAACAATAGCTTTTGTTTAGCCAGCAATCCAGAAGAGCTGGGCTCAGGAGCTAACTAACCATCCACATATCAGAGCAGCTGGCTTCTATGTCAACCTGCCTGCTCCTCCAGTTTGCCAAGCTGCTATTTATGGAGGACTTTTAGTCTGAGAGAAACTTTTAAATAAAGCATGCAGTTTCAGTCATTTTTCTTTATATACATAATGCCTGTACTCTTTAAGTATATGGTGTGTGGATATGCCCCATTTTATCTGGATGATGTGGGGTTTCTTCTTTTTACCTTTTTATATTTTGTGAATTTCACATCATGTACTCTTATCCCACTCATCTCCCCCTCCTCTCATACCTGCTCTCCACCTTTGCAACCTCCCCCAAAACAGAGAAAAAAAAATCTGATTGTGGAAGCTGTAGTGTATCATAGTGTGTCCCACAATGTACCCACACTCTTTTGCTTGCAGATGTTCATTGCAATCACTTGTTGGCCTGGCATGAGTCCTCTGGCTTGGATCTGAAGGACCGGCCCCTTCATGCACTCCAGCAGGCCATCATAGGCTAGATGCTGGGGTGAGCCTATTCAAAGCCCTGGATCCGGGTCTGAGAGGTATCTGAGCTGGTCAGCCCGCCAGCTCCCCCCCCCCCCCCCCAGGGCCATCTCTATCCTGCTGCCCAGGTGAGGTGCAGAGCCTACTCTACCGAGCATATATGGTTTTTTGTATAAGCTGGAATTCTGAAGAAGTAGGTTCCAATAGATGTGCTAGTAATTAAGTGAAAACCCTTCCTTTTCCCATTGTTCTTAGGTAGGCCTGCAGCAGAGGGTATGGCCCAGATTAAAGGTATATACTACCACGCTGTTCTTTACTTGGAGTTTGCTCTGTTCAAGGTTAGCCTTGAGCTCAGAAATCTCCTTGTCTCTGTTTCCTAGGATTAAAGCTGTGTGCCGCCTTGCTTGGTCCTAAGCTTTTCATGGCCACTGCCTCAAGATCCAGATCAAAATGTTTTGTCATCCCATTGCCAAGATCCAGATCAAAAGCCTGTGTCTTCCAGCCTCAAGACCTGGACCACTGGTGTGATCTCCCTTTCCTAATTGTAGTTCATTCCAGATGTGATCAGGTTGACAATCGGGAATAGAAAGCTAGCAAGGAAACTTGAGACACTGAATAGTAATAGCAACCATAACAATAGTAATAACAATAGAGACAAGATTAGACCAGTTTATTGGTTGGCCTGTAGCTGGAGAACAGATTAGATGTCTCCATGTCACTGACCTCCTACTCTTGCCTCAGGCCTATCTGCAGCATTGGGAATGCCTGGCTTTCTCTCCTGGTCTTTCTTAGTTCAGACTTGATTCCCTCTGTCAAATGTGTCTGGTCATGTACCAGGCACACAGGAAGGAAAGCGTTTCCACTAAAAGAGGGAGGGTCAGTCTTGAGATGAAAGAGATTTTTAACTTCCTTAATGCTACTCTATAATTTTCCAGGTTTTGATAACAAATGCATTGAACTAAAAAGATGGTAACATATTATATTAAAATCAAACTACCTCTCAGGCATCCTCTACTCATGGTGACTCAATAGCACCCTGAGCATTATGTAACCCAGTGTTTTATAATCCCCTTTCAAAGTATCTGGCCATCTCATTAGACCGTGGACACACCCAGGGCCAGTCATTTCTCCTTGAGCTCCTTTTACGGAAGTGTCTGTCACACTGGAAGCGGGAGTGCACGCTGAATGAGCCAGGAAAAGAATTGATGAATAATGTTCTCAGATGAACAATGGATGTCTTCACTGCAGTTTGCCTTTATCATCTGCCTCCGCAGTGGCCAAAGATGCCTCTAAATAGCAGGAGAAGGAGTTCTTTATGTCATCTGTCTGCTCTCTCCCGGAAGGGCTCCCTGTCTCCTCCGGATACCTACAGGCAAAGGTAGACTTTGTACACTGTCCTGCATTTAGCTAGGCAACACTTTAAAGGGTGTCTGTCCCCTGAGAGCACTGTGAATAAATTCAGACTCAGGATCCCAAAACATGTATTTTCTAAAGTTATAGCCCCAGGACAGTACTCTCATAGGGAACAAAGGAGACCTGCACGTGTTCGATAGAGGCTTCATTCTCCGGAAGGCTCCTTGAATTTGTGGTGTCAGTGAGTTCTTTTGTCTTTTGATTCCGGCCCACTGGAGCCTAGAAGCAAGAGCCTGCAGAGGAGGCAAGGCCACAGGGAACTGCAGGAGGCATTATGAAGAGGGTGGCAGAAGCTGTCCTCCTAGGACCATGTTCTGTTGTTGCTTAGGGACATTGTTTGGTTTCTTTCTGCAACAGAAGAGCTGAGCTGAATCCCAGGTTCCCTTAGCTAATTAGGACAGCTATTCCTGGTGTGACATCTCGTCATTTTAAGAGGGAACACCAGGAGTCTGTGGTTTAGAAGCCATTGGCATCCTAAAGCAACTGTACCCTTCCTCGCTCATCCCTGCATGCATGCTTTTTGTTCTCAGCTCAGCTCTGCAAAGAAACTGCTGATTCATCGCCTTCCTCTCCCCGTCGCCAGGATGAAAGAGCATAAATAATTTACAGTAAGATATGAAGACAAGCAGTGGTTTTAAATTTGTTGCATTCTTGGCCCGAATCATCTTCGTGACAATGAATTAAACTAAAATGGCCACCAATGGCTGCTCTAAGCATTTTAATATGGTTGGAACCATCCCCCTTTCTGCAAAGTCCTAGCTTGAAGGTCAGGAAGTTTTATACCGCCTTTGTTGTGTGTCAGGAACGTACACACATACATAGATACATACATACACTGTGTGTGTGTGTGTGTGCGCGTGTGAGAGAGAGAGAGAGAGAGAGAGAGAGAGAGACAGAGAGAGACAGAGAGAGACAGAGAGAGACAGAGAGAGACAGGGAGAGACAGAGAGAGACAGAGAGACAGAGAGATGGAGAGAGACAGAATGATAAAGAGACAGAGACTGAGAGACAGAGACAGACAGAAACAGGCAGAGGATGGCCTCAAATCTCATTTCTCAGGTGCCACCCACCATCATGCTTTTGAGACAGGGTCTCTCCTCCAGCTGGAACTCACTATGTAGGCTAGGCTGACTGAAAAATCTCTTTCAACCTCTACATTGTTGGAAATCCATGCTCCAGCAAGCATGGACTGAGCCATCTCCCCTGCCTAGTGCCAGGGTCTTAATGCATCTTGTATTAGAGAAAGCTATTTCATGGGCAGGTAGAAGATGGGCGGCACCAATGGTCCCACACCCTCCTATATCTCATTAAAGACACTGCCTGCTGAAGAGCAGAAGCTCAGAAGCCTCAACACAGTTGAGTGGAGATGGAGCCACTTTGTTAACCTTAATTAGATAATTCTGGTGTTGATTTCAAGGACGCAGGGCATCACTGCAGGCAGCAGCCGTGCAGAAGCAAAGGTTTTGTGGCTCCAGGTTAAGTGTGGGCTCCTGTTGGGATAATCAGCCCGAGTGCCTTTCCCTTCGACAGAGCCTGCTTTACTCAGAAGATCTGACTCACTTGGTGGCACCCTCAGAGCATTTCACAAGCAACTAGGCAGCCCTTGTTCAATGCTGATTATCATGGTTCTTGTCTCCTATTGTCAGGAGTCTAAATCTGCCATCTTAGATTAGGTTACAGCTCCATTAACATGTATAAGTGTATGTATACATTATATATAAATGCATAATTAAACATATAATATTCTACAAATTCATTACCAGTTTCATAATACAATATTTTAAATGTATGTCTACTCCCCCACTACTTTCTGGATAATTTCACCAAGATGAACCCCTTCTTCACATTTTTCTCTCACTGTTGTTGTTTAATCCCCCACCCCCCAAAATGCAATTTGTTCAGTCCACATCCTCCTGGGTATGGTAGCATCCCCTGGAGGGGGACTGACCCTCCCCCATGCTGGCACCTGGCAATAAGTCCTCAGGAGGGTCTGTTGCAGAGAAACAGTCCCCCTGTGCTTATTCTCTGCACTTTGGCCAATTTTGTTCTGTGTTAACCTTGGGTCTCTTTGAAGCGGCTCCTTTGAGGATCTCACGGGAGCTTGTAAATCACAGCATCTATTCTTAGCTCATGGTTATCTCGGACTTTGCTGAATTTGACACTATGCATGTGTGTTCCATTCACACATCCTTCCCACACCTCTTGCCATTGTAGTCTGTGAAGTCCTCTGCGGGCGTCACTGCACTTCAGTCTCTGGTTCTCTTGCTCTTGTGACTCACACAGTGCCCTCACTCTCCAGGCTGCCTGCTCTGTATTTGCTTAGTGTGTGCTGTGACGCCCGCCGAGCGGTGCAGGTGCCACCATCACTACTCCACTGATGTTGAAACACAGAGCTTGTGTCCACTCTGCACATATATCGATTCTACTAGAAACAACACACAGAGGCTATATGTTTCTCTGTGTAGCCCTGGCTGTACTGGAACTCACTCTGGAGACCAAGGTGGCCTTGAACTCATAAAGATCTACCTGCTTCTGCCTTCTGAGTGTCAGGATTAAAGGCTTGTGCCATCGCTGCTCAGCTGGATTCAAGTCCTTTAAGAACCCAGGGTTTCTTCCTGTGAGAGTAGATAACTGCACCCCAATATCATAATTGCATCACTGCCTATTTTCCCCCACTCCCTTTAATAACACCATCATTTTGTAAGTCACTTATCTTTAATAATCTGAGACTCATTCACACCAGGCAGGTACTATACTCCTGAGCGGCATCCTTACCCTGTGTCTTAGTTAGGTTTCTATTGCTGTGGCAAAACACCATAAGCCCGAACAACTTAGGGAAAGGGGGGTTTATTTCAGCTTACCTGTCCTGATCACATGCCTTCACGAAGGAACTCAGGCAGGAACTGATGCAGAGGTCACAGAGGAGTGATGCTCACCGGGTCATGGATTTGCTCAGCTGCTTTCTTACAGCATGCAGGACCTCCAGCTCACGGGTAGGCCTTTCCACAGTGAACTGGGCCCTCCCCCATCAATCAAGAAAATGTACCACAAGCTCACCCATAGGCCAATCTAGTGGGTGCATTTTCTCAATTGAGATTCCCTCTTCCAAAAAGGGCTTTAGCTTGTGTCACGTGGACACAAAACCTAGTCAGCATACTTTCTTTTTCTCTTATGCTAAAATTGTGTTTCATCGTGTTACTCCCATAGTAAGGGATGTCCTCTCTGTCACAGCCAAGCTTCTCATTTGTGGCATTACTTCCAGTTCTTTACATGGCCTTTTCTGACTTAGTCAAGCATCTCGCCATCTCCACCAGTTCGCCATTTTACTTAATTACTTTATTCTCAACTAGACCATCTTGTTCACTTGTCGTCCAGCTGGCCACACTGCAATTGTATAAGAGTCTGTTTGCTCATGTTATCTTCTACCATTTGATAGTGATGCCTTTGATGGTGATTCTCACGACATTAGTCCCTGCTACCATGGAGTCCACCATTCATTGTCTACTAGCTTGTGTGTGGTTAATTCCATCTCTCACTTTAGTTGTGAACTTACTATGCAAAGAGCCTCTTATCCAACTCTTGCAAATATTATGTGCTCAATAAACCTTTCATTGATTTACTAGTCCTCAATTTAACTGACACTTATTGACTGAATAAATTATTGGGTGAACAAATCAACATTGGTTGATCGACTCATTGATTAATTCTATTGATTGAATGCAATATTGTGCACAGTTCCCTGCATTTTAATTTGAGGGGTGAGTAACACCAATATTTTACTTCTTCTCACCTCCCAACAGTTCCAGGAATAGAGTCCCATAAATAAACTCTTGGGATCGATATGTCTGCAATCACTTCCCGGTGCAGTTATGGTGAGCAGAACGTTAGTATCTGAATATTAATGACAGCATGAACCACTGTCCAATGACTTTTGCTTTGAAACATCAAAGACATGATATAAATCTCAATGGAAAGGCAAATTAAAGCCTGGCTTTCTTCCTAGAAGTGACACATTAAAAACCACATCATTTTTCTCTTTAAATTGAGAGAAGCCAGAAGGCAGAGTAGAAAAGGTGATGTTTCCAGTCTACAACCTGCTTAGTGAAAATCACTTATAAAGGACTAAATGAGAGGCAAGAACATTTTTGCTTATATTGGTCTTGAAGGGCGTAGTGTCTTTCAAACTACACTGTCTTAGCTGGATGTGCCAGGCACTGTGGTTTGTATGTGTAGTCCAAACATTCAGGTTGTGGAAAGAGGAGAATCCAAAGTTCAAGGCAAGTCTATACTATTTAGAAAATTTGAGGCCAGCTTGGATCTGAGAACCTGTCTCAATAAATAAATACCCTCAGAGGATACAGTAGAGAAGAGGGAGGAATGATATGAGGAAGTACGCTGTCTTTGGAATATGGCTTTACTGTTGGATTCCTGATCACACAGTAGTTGTGATTACTGGTGTGTGACCTGTAAATGATGGGGCCATTACATCCTGCCATGTGGGTGGGGAAAGGAGACATGAGGCCCTACCTATCCTTAAGGTCTTGTAGGCAGATATGCTATGAGGTAAGGGGTATCACACAGACCCACTCATCCATGATTGCTAGAGAAAGAAGAGACATTTTCTTCAATGGCATGTCCTATGGTAAAGGACCGTGAATCTATAAACAATCCCTCACCCACGTTCCTGTGAGCAACCCTCCTGAAACACACTGAGTAAGGAAAAAAAAAAAAAAAAACAGACAAAGTGGAATCGAGACAAGGGAAAGTAATAGGAGAATACGCTAAAGATATAATACAGGAAAGTGTGATATTGCAACCCACTGTTACACATAATTAACATGCTAACAAAAATAAACAGCCATTCCCCAAACAAAAAGCAAACTACATTGTCTTTCAGTAACAGCTAGGCTTTGTTAAAATCTCTCTCTTATCTATTCAACCTATCAATTATCTATTCAATCTATCAATTATATTTCTGTAATATAAAGCTTGTTAAGGATGGAATTATGGCCCCCACATCCATATCTTGCAGGCCTAACCCTGCAATCTTCAGAATGTGACTAAATTGGGAGGCGGGGCTTTTCAAGGGGTGACTACATCAAATTACATCTTTAGCTTGGCCTGGTCTGGTATCCTTACCAACACAAAGAAACCCTGATAGTTAAGGGCAAGGTGACCTTCTGCAAGCTGAGGAGAGAGAAAAGCAATCCTGGTGACATCTTGATCTTAGACCTCCAGCTTCCGCACATGAGGAAATTACATTTGGGGGCTGAGGCCTTTGCCAATGGTGATTGCCACGGGCAGCCCAAGGATCTGTGGATCTGTGTGGAGAAGTATCTCAGTCTCCCCAGCAGGCCCAGCTGCTCATGGGCCAGCCCTGAGTGAAAGTGTGGCTTTCACTAAGGTTTGATAGCTGAGCTTCCAGAGGGTCATGGCAATGCATTCACACCTTGTCTAGGCTTAATTAGAAAGCTCACCGTTGGAAGGCATGGCTTGGATTTCCATATGCTCAGTACTTGGAACACTCTGGCTAGCACTAAAGACACAGACCTTGTCTCCAGAGAAACTATGTTGTTGTAAGGACCCGTACAAAATGAAAAGCTAGCAGACTTGTAAAGATATGCTATCTAGATGGTTATACATTATAATATTAGGTCAAGATACAGTTCAAGAAACAGAAAGAAGTAATGGTATAGGAGAGATATTTTTCTGACTTTTCAAATGCAAGGTCAAAGATCTTGGAACTCGGCGGTTGCAGACCTAAGCACTGTTTTATGAGCTTCCACTGGAAGGGAAGTGATTTCTGCCATGCATATAAAACTGGCCCCATTCTGAGTGGCCCATGCCATGCAGGTGTTAACATATTTTGAAGCCCACTTTGGATTGTCCCTGTCTGTATTTATATGAAAAGTCTCCAAGACAAGTCAGTAAGTAAGAAAAAAGGCACCCCACAAACTAGATGCTTGAGAAAGAAAATTAAAGAGACATATATATGTAATATCCTGCTAATTTCAGTTGCCCCGTGCACAGAATATCAGACTTCCTTTCTGCTGTCTGTGATTTTGTATGTATTATACACTCCCTCTCAACCTCAGCCTGATTCTCTTCTCCCACTTCCTGGTAATCACTCTGCTTTCTCCTTACAAGAGCCCAAACATGTCCAGATTCCACAAGTCAAGAGGAGAGGTTGGCCAAATTGCTATACAGTTGAATAAGAGGAAGAAATTCTATGATGCAGTAGGGTAATTAAACAGGGCAGTAGTAGGTAGTCTATAGCAAAGTGGCTTTCTGCCTGAAACACTATTTATATTGAGAGGTTCAGTCATAGTGAGGTAAACAGATGAGCTTACTTGAAATGGTATGGATATCACCTTCCCACATGTTTCTGTCCTGATCTACACCATCTCAGCAACCAAGAGAACTATGTATGCACAGTTCAGTTCAAGTATACAGAGTCAAGGTCTCAGGAAACTCAGCCCATGCAACTATAATTCTAGGAAGTCAGAGGTTGTATTATGTAAAACAAACTCTGATAGAAGACTGGGAACTCTAGGCCAGGGCCTTGTCTCCTAAGTGATTATAGATTTGTCAAGTTGGCAATCAATGTTAACTTAATGTTCACATACATGAATTCCTTAAAAAATTTAAAGAGTAGGTATTATTACCCCATTTTACAGATGAGGAGAATTAAGACATATAGCAACTATCTTTATCAAGGTCATGTAACTATTGAACAGCAGAGCTACTATGTAACTTTGGCCCATACCTGGACTATCATGTGTGTTTGTAATAAAGTTTTATTGGGATACAACTGTGTTGTTTATTTTCTTTCTTTTGTTTATTTTCTTTATTTGTCTTTGGATGTAAAATATTTACAATTTGGTCCAAAATAGGGGATTGCTGATTGGTGGATCATTGAAAGCAATCTCAGTTATTTTTCTGTTAATATGATAAACTACTTTGACAAAAGCAATTTAAGAAAGAATGGGTTTATTCTAGCTTTTAGTTCAAGGGTTCAGTATACCACGGTGGTGAAATCAGAGGCAGAATCTTGAAACACCTGGTCACATCCCATCTTTAGTCAAGGAGCAGAGAGTGATGACCACATGCTCAGCCCATTTTCATCATTTTCTATAGTCCAGGATCCCTTGTTCAGGGAGCACTAACATGGGGCTTCCTATACCAATTCACACAATCTAGATAATCCCTAAGAGGCTTGTTCAGAGGCCCATCCCCCAAATGATTCAAGGTTCTATCAAGTGGACAATGAAGACTAAGCCTCACATTGCGCCATGGGGATCAATGATGCTCTCCATACATTTCTAGACTCTTCATTACCTTTGTATCTGTCCAGTTCTTGGCTGATGCTTTTCTGGCCACCATCTGAGAATACAGGATTTCCCTTATTTCTCCTACCTTAGGATGTGTCTTTTTAGAACTTCAATTGTTATTATCTGGGACTGGACCAAGACTCGTGCACCAATAGCCAGGTTCAAGGCTAAATGTTACATTAAAATGCTCTCAGGATAATGGAGCAACCAGGCACAAACCAAGAAAGCAGAAAAGTACAGACTAATCATGGGAGTTGGTGTAAGACTTGGAGGGAGACAGAGACATTCAGAAAACCTCAGTGGAAAAGATCAGAAATAAGAAATAGGTTCTAGAATGTAGTGGGATGCTTTTGTAGACGTTCAGTTGGATGCCAAGAATCCAGAGTTTGAACAGAGCCAGCAGAGGTGCTGGCCTCACCACGAGCTTCCCCGGAGGAGCTCTCTTGATGGCCAGGCTCATGGGCCACAGTTGATTGCTACTCTGATGAGGCCCTGCTTTGTCTTTACATTCACTACTAAAATGCAGACAAACTTGCTCTCCCAGTGTGGGAGGCATCACATCCTTTGTGAGAAGAACTTCTCTAGTGATGTCCACTGATCAGCATTTCTGTAGTCACGGTTGGCTCCTCTCTGCCTTACCTCTGCCTCTGAGAACTGTACTTTTCAACATAACTAAACGTATTGGAAACTTCCTTGATGACCTCAGCATAATGCCTTGGACATATTTCTGACCTGTTTTCATTCTCTACAAATTAAAATATTTTCTTTATCCCCTTTCTTCCTTAGCCTTGCAAGTAAAACTCTTTAGGACTCTGTTATCTTTGTCTCTTGTCTTCTTCATCAAATTATCCTAACAGAGATGAAACACCAAGGCCACCCCACAAGGAAAGCAAATCTATAGAATCTAAATAATTGAAAGCAAACATTTCTCTCAGCCCATCCTGTCTTGAACTAAGAGTTACGAGACATGTTTTGATTATCTGGACTGTCTTGCATACAAGCTAGATGCTTTCCAAATATTTAAAATTCAAGGATGGAGCTCCTTATGAATAATGCATTTCATACAGGTAGCACCCGACTGAGGTGGGATAATACTTCCAGGATCCTGAAGTTCAAGAAAGTGCCTATGACCAAAACACAAAAGATGGGGAAATAAATTCCATGAATTCATTGAAAGAAAATAGAGGAAGAAAAAAAGTCAATAAAATAAGGGATATAACAAATTGACAATTAAAAAAAAACAGCAATGAAATATATTTGGACATTTTTAAAGCCCCATAGGATTAGCAAAAGAGAAAAAAAACCCAAAAAATTATCATAATAATAGTAGTAATAACAGTAAAAACAACAAACATTTGGGTAAAAGACATATTACAAATTCTATAGACATATAATAATAATAAAAAGACATTATAAACTAATTTGAATAAATTCAACAACTAGAGTAACATGCAATTTTTGTATTTTTTTTTTGTTTTTTGTTTTTTTTTAATTTTTTATTAGGTATTTAGCTCATTTACATTTCCAATGCTATACCAAAAGTCCCCCATACCCACCCACCCCCACTCCCCCTTTTTGGCCCTGGCGTTCCCCTGTACTGGGGCATATAAAGTTTGCGTGTCCAATGGGCCTCTCTTTCCAGTGATGGCCGACATACATATGCAGCTAGAGTCAAGAGCTCCGGGGTACTGGTTAGTTCATAATGTTGTTCCACCTATAGGGTTGCAGATCCCTTTAGCTCCTTGGGTACTTTCTCTAGCTCCTCCATTGGGAGCCCTGTGATCCATCCATTAGCTGACTGTGAGCATCCACTTCTGTGTTTGCTAGGCCCCGGCATAGTCTCACAAGAGACAGCTACATCTGGGTCCTTTCGATAAAATCTTGCTAGTGTATGCAATGGTGTCAGCGTTTGGATGCTGATTATGGGGTGGATCCCTGGATATGGCAGTCTCTACATGGTCCATCCTTTCATCTCAGCTCCAAACTTTGTCTCTGTAACTCCTTCCAAGGGTGTTTTGTTCCCACTTCTAATAATAATGAATAATTTTCTACAATGCACTCAAGAAATAGAAAACCCGCCAGGCGTGGTGGCGTACACCTTTAATCCCAGCACTCAGGAGGCAGAGGCAGGCGGATTTCTGAGTTTGAGGACAGCCTGGTCTACAAAGTGAGTTCCAGGACAGCCAGGACTATACAGAGAAACCCTGTCTCAAAAAAAAAAAAAAAAAAAAAAAAAAAAAAAAAAAAGAGAGAGAGAGAAAGAAAAGAAAAAAAAATAGAAAAATAGAAAAATTCTACATCTATTAAATAGCATAGATAATTAAAAACTTCAGAGAGAAGCTTTAAGCCCAAATTTTACTAAAAACACTATATAAAACAGCAATAACAACAAAAACAAATTAAGCCAAATTTGCACTGAATGATGAAATACCACCAATTTTACACAAATTATTTCTGAGGCTGGAGGGAGATTATTTCTCAAAGGATTTAGTGAAGGCAGTATAACTCTGATACTTAACCCTGACAAAGACTCTGCAAGAAAATTATAGACCAAAGACATCAGCTATCATTAGCAAATCAGACCCAGCAATAATACCAAAAACATAGTATGTGGTGTAATGGCTATTCCTGGTTGTCAACTTGACTGTAACTGGAATGAACTACAGTCCAGAATTGGAGGGCTAACCTTTGATCCAGATCTGAGGCTGGAAGACACAAGTTTCTGACCTGGATCTTGCCATGGAGATCTTGAGGCATAGTGGCCATGAGAAGCTTAGGCCCAGGCAACGTTTTTAATTCCAGGCATGGAGAACTCTTGAGTTCAAGGTCAGCCTGGGACAAAGCAAGTTCCAGATCCAGGAATGATGGTGCACCCCTTTAATCTGGGTCACACCTTCTGCTGGAGGTCTACATAAGGACATTGGAAGAAGGAAGATTCACTTTTCTTTGACTGCTTGCACTTACTTGCCAGCACATCTGTTGGAACCTACTTCTACAGAAGACCAGCGGAAACAACTAGCCTTGTGGGACTGAGCAACAAGTATTCTTGGAATTCCCATCTATAGCTGTCCATTGATGGGTTAGTTGGACTGTTGTGCCAGGGAAATGTAATGATCCCCCAAAACACACACAGGAGCCAATCTGGTGCAACTCACAGCAGGGTCTTTATTCTATTCAAGCTAGCTTGCCTTCCCCCACCCCCAATGGACCACCACCACGCAGGACAGTTCTGGTGGTGGGGGAGCCCCGAATGTCTATCAGGGCAAGGCTTTATAGTAAGCAGCAAGCAGGAAACATGTGTGCAAGCATCTAATTGGAAAGCTCCCGTGGTCTTTAACATAATTGGCTGCTTCTGGAAGTCATATCATAAACATAACTTCTGCTCCCCTCTGCATTGGTGATCATTAGGCAGGGGGTGGGCTTGTAACCAGGGGTACAGGCTTGTTGGAGGAATAAGCTGGAAACACTGGTCTTGTTGGGGATTAGCCTAGAGACTGGAGCTAGTCTCAGGTTTTGTTGGGGGGCAACTTGGAAACTAATACTAGGTACTAGCCTGTTAGTTTACCTGAGTTCAAACTTAGGTCAGCTTCTCGAAAATGGAGTCTGAACTTAAAAAGACTTGGCATCTCAGGACTACAGCCTGTAAGTCATCACCATTAAATTCCGTCAATATATAGAAACATTCCATAAATTCTGTGACTCTAGAGAACCCTGATTAATACAAATAGTTTTCACATGGGGCTTATCTCCGGAGTAATAGGCGTGTTAAAAGTTATCAGTCAATGCACTTCATTGCACTGACAAAATAAAAAGGGGAAAATGGGCAATTTCAATGTATAGAAAACCATTTGATAAAACCCAACAGCTGTCCATGATTAGCTGTCCCGTGGTCTTACTGATGAAGGAAAGGGAGGAAGTTCTGTCAGTGAGATAGAGAAGAGCCACTAAAGGCCTACAGTTATATCAGAGTTAACACTGAGTTAGTGAATGTTCTCATGAGAGGCCTGGAGAAAAGGTAAAGGAGCCATGCTCACTGCCACTCCTCTTAAGTGACGTTGTATGCTTGGCTGTCATTCCTTGTATGCGACGATGTACAGATATATCTCTAGCGGAAAGGACCCCTTTCAAGAAATATCAGAGCCAAAACTTGGAAAGGAGGAAGAAAAAGTCTTGATTCAGACCTATCATTAGGGTATGTCAACAAATCCCAATCTATCTGTAAACTAGTTGAACTAATTAGCACATTTAGCAAGACATAAAATATACATTATTAGTATTTTAGAAATCTCTTATTTTTATACAATAGTGACAAACCATTGAAAACTGGAACTTTAAAAACAAGGCCATTTCTATCAGCACCACCCCAATCTCCCCCCCACCCCCCAGTATCCAGGAATAGAGCCATCAAAGGTGAGTGAGACCTCTATACAGAAAATTATGCAATACTGCTGAATGTTATTAAGTATTAAGGAAAATGCAATAAGTGGACAGATAAAATCCACTGACTGCAAAAGTTAAATATTATGTCAATTCCTTTGTAAATTGTATTTTATGTTGATGGATGTTTTGCTTGTATGTTTGTCTGTGCACCATGTGCATGCTTAGTCGTCTCAGAGGTCCAAAGAGGGCACTGGATCTCCTGGAAGGGGAGTTGTAGACAGTCGTGAGTCACCATGTAGGTGGGTACTCTGGAAGAGCAGGCAGTGTTCTTACCCACTGAGCTGTCTCTCTAGCCCTTAAGATATCAGTTCTTGACCATGCGACTTATAGAATGCTATTCTATCCCCGTTAAGTTCCCATTGGCTTGTCATCTGTGTAGAAGTTGATAAGCAGAATCCCAGGGCATAATGAAATGGAAACCACATAGAACAACAGCCTTGAAGGAGAATGTGGTTGGCAGGCTTAGAAGATAGAAACTGGCTTCTGTCAATTGAATTTTCTTGAAGACAAAGAAGTTAAGTCAATAAGTGAACACTTTTCAGCAAATGGTACTAGAATTGGGTAACTGTATGAATGACTTTGACCTGAACCCCATCTCACACATAAAATTAATTTAATATGGGCCATACATGTATACTTAAGATCAAAATAATGCTTTTAGAGAAGAACTTAGAAGAATATCTTTGGACAGCAAAGATTATTCAGGACACAAAAACTACTAACTGTAAAGGCAAAAAATATGAACTTCATGTAATTAATAACATTTATGCTTGCCAAAAGATGTCAAAGGACAGATCACAAAATGAGAGAGAATTTGGAATGCAGGTCGTCGAAAGTGCTTGTGTTCAAAGTCTGCAAATGAAAGACAACTGATGTAACCGAAATGGCTAAAAGACTTGGAAAAGTGCTAAATAAATGAAGGTAGCTAAAGTCAGCTTTAAAAGCTGTAATCCTACAGCTTTGGGGCTAGAGACAGGAGGATGGCTGGTTCTTGCTGGCTACAGGCCAGACTGGAGATTCAGATGACCCCCTTTTTCCTGGCAGCCCACCCCCTCCTATAGCCTTCATAGCTCTATAAACTGGGAGTCAAGTAGTCAAAATGTCTGCCTGTTGTGGACATTGACAATTCAAACCATAACAACCTCCCCCAAGCTGTTGAGAAATTCCCAACTCTTCCAACCTGTTTCCTATGGTATAGGTATTATTAGTATTATACAATCAAGCAGAAAGATAATTCATTTTTTTAATTTGAGAGAGTGAACCTAGGACCTCGTGAATACTAACCACTCAATGGTTGTAAGTGACAGAGCATGTCACAGTTAGCTTCAGCTGTTCATTTAACACAAACCTAGAGTTGCTTAGGAAGAAGGAACGTCAACTGAAGATCAGAGTGGTGTGCGTCTGTGTTTGTTTTGTGAGGAATTTTCTTAACTGCTAGTTAATAGAAGAAGGCCCGGTGGTGCCATCCCCTAGGCAGGTGAGCCTAGGCTGTATAAAAAAGCTCCTGCTCTGGCCTTGGCTTCTCTCCATCCTGGACTCTAACTGGTAATTCAAATAAACCCTTTCTTCCCCTAGTTGGCTTTCGTCTGTATTTTGTCACAGCAACAGAAACCAAGCTAAAGCAGAATGAGATATCCAATGTCCCTCTCTGGCCCCCATGTTTGTGAGCATGCACATATTCATCTGCACACTCACGTGCATCTATACTACGCTCATACATCACACACAAGTTCTTTTTAATTTTAATGAAAAAGTAAAGTTTCAAGTTATACACCTAAGCTCTGTAAAGTTTATAGTTTCCACTGCATGTACATTGCTCTTAAATAAAACAAAGAATTTCTGGTGGGTGCAACAAAGCCTTCTGCAGTTTGCACTGCAGAGGATCAGAGAGAATGACTCAACAGGAAGGAACGATGAGTAAGCTGTAGCACGTGGGAGAAGAGCAGAGCCTTGTAGGATGACTGATATCCTCAGGGAAGAGACGGGTGCTTGTAGGTGGTTTCTCTCAAACCGATCAACCATCTAGTAATTGTTGCAGTTCACAGTAGCATCCTGACTCATCAGGAGTCTATGAACCACTGGAGCACACGAAAATAGAATATTTCTTTGTTGCAGCTAATTTGAATTGACAAAAGTGTTTAAATGTTTTTGGACCAACTCAAATGACAGATACTTGTAACAGCTATATTCAACACTTTTCAAGATCTGAGTTTATTTAAAGTGTTTTAAAAGTAGTATAAGCTTTTATTTCCAACTACTCAGGAGGTAGAGGCAGGGGACTGTAAGTTCTAGGCCTGTCTAGGATTCAGAATAAGTTCAAGACCGATTTGGGCAACCTAGGGGAACCCTATCTCAAAATTAAAGGTGGAAAAGAAGAATTGATCTGTAGCTCACTTCTGTAGTATGAAGTGGCTAGCATGCAGGAGGTAGTAGGTTCATTCTTTGGAACTAAAAAAAGAATCTTTCTGCTCAATTGTATAATAACAATATCCAAACAACAGGAAACAGGTTGGAAGAGTTGGGAAATTCTCAGCAGCTTTGTGGAGGCTGTTATGGTTTGAATTGTCATTGTCTACTGCAGGTAGACATTTTGAATACTTGATCCCCGGTGCATAGAACTAGGAGGGGGCTGCCTGGGAAAAGTGGGCCATTAAGGATGAACCCTTTGAGGTCCTACTTACCCCCAGTTTGGCCTGCTTCCTTGCAGGCTAGCAGAGAGTATCTGCTGCAGGGTACAGGCAACCACATGCAGAGTTGCATCACCAGCATCCCTTCCAAGGTGTGACATCTCTCTGAAACTGAAAGCCACAACAAACCCTTTGTCTTGCCTAGTGTACTTCAGTCACAGCATCATGAAAGTAATGAGTACAGGGGCAGATGCATTGATGTTCCCAGTAGATTAGAAAATGTATTGAGCACTCCGCTTGCATTGTAGGTTTCTCATTTTAGGAATCTGACAATGAGTTCTCAGTTTTCTTCTGCTGCTAACATTGCCTGGACAGCTCTGGCTTGCTGTGTACTGAGTCATGTCTTGATATAGGAGGCCCTCTGTTATCTGGTCCCAGGTCTGCTTACCATTTAAATCCTTCTTGTTTATGAAGTTACCATATCTCCATCTTTCCTTACACAGTATCTCTCTCATTGGAAAGCAGTCTCCTTCTGTGGTGGTTTGAATCTGCTTAGCCCAGGGAGTGGTACTATGAGGAGGTATAGCCTTTGTTGGAGGTAGTGTGTCACAGTGAGGGAGGGATTTGAGATCCTCCTCCTACCTGGCAGGAAGCTAGTCTTCTCCTGTTTGCCTTTGGAACAAGATGTAGAGCTCCATTTGTGGGCTGGAGAGATAGTTCAGTGGTTAAGAGCACTGACTGTTCTTCCAGAGGTTCTGAGTTTAATTCCCAGGAACCACATGGTGACTCACAACCATCTGTAATGGGTTCCGTTTCCTCTTCTGGTGTGTCTGAAGACAGCGATAGTGTACTCATATACATTAAAAAAAAACCAAAAAAACAAAACAATCTTAACAAAAAAAAAAAGCCGGTCAGTGGTGGTGCACGCCTTTAATTCCAGCACTTGTGAGGCAGAGGCAGGAGGATTTCTGAGTTTGTGGCCAGCCTGGTTTACAAAGTGAGTTCCAGGACAGCCAGGGCTATACAGAGAAACCCTGTCTTGAAAAAACCAAAACAAACAAACAAACACACCAAAAAAAATCCCACATGTGAAATTTTTAGATAACTGTTCAAAAAATTCTATATGATTAACTAAGGATTTTACCCACCTTTAAAGGAACTGTAAACTGCCCACACTTTTGAGATAGAATCTCACTAGGTATTTCAAGCTGGATTTGAACTCACATCCCTGCTGTCTCTACCTCCCAGGTGCTGGGATTTCAGGCATTCCATGTGGCAGGAATTATTAAAAGAACCATCAGGCTTCCTGCGCTACTGCTGGCAACTCTCTGCCCCAGTGGGCTGACTGGCTATGCACTGGCAGCAATGGCCGACCTGTTCTTATCTCGTTGAGTCTTCTCTGACTCAGAACTACAAAATCTCTCCACCCAGCCCACTAAGTTCCCACTGGCGGGTCATTACCACGCCAGCCCTATGCTTCAAATCCCCCATGGCCTTTGTGGTGCACATCTAGCAAACCCATGCTTTGACTCTGTACCTTTCTCTCTAGAACCCAAGTGAGCCGCCACGTGAAGAAAAACACCATACAAACTTGGTTCACAATCAGTGGTAACTCAATCTCTGGGTGCAACACTAGAATCCTAATTTTGTAAGCCACATTAAATCTAAATTCTCCGGTGGCGAATCCTGGTAGATCTGCCATAGAAACTGTGAGACACTAGCAGCTACAGCTTATACTTACACTATGCCTATCCACAAGGCTCTCTCTCCCTTCTTCTCGTCCCCTCTCCAACCCGGAGGTCCCGCCTACTTACCCAGTGATTGGCTCCTTTATTCATTAGGGGATAGTCCACAAGAAGTCACCTGAGTGCTGACTCATTTCTTGTTCCCAACCCCTCCCAGGAGAGCGAAATTAGCATCAAGATACAAGCAACCCCAGGGCTATCCACAACAATTCCATCTGAGGGAAAAAGGAGGAAAAGACGCTTAAAAATGTATAAATGCAGTTGCCCAGAGGAAGACACATTTAGTGGAAAAATGGTCTCAGACGTGGCCGTATTGATGTGCCACGACGCTGATGGATAAGAGTACACTATTTCAATGGCAGCCAGCTAAATGACAGACCAAGAAACATAATCTGCCTTGACATCTAGTAAGCACTACACAGTTAAAATTTAACAGGGAATGGCAAGAGTAAATGAGGCAGCTACATGAAGAACAATCTGTCCAATGCAAAGGACTGCATGCAGGTTCCAGGCTACACTTGATGCCCTTTGGATACCAGTCAATTATGAAGCTAAAACCAGCTCCTGGGCACTTGGCTTGCTTGTGACTCTGCTGAGAATGGATGCTACACATACAAGAAGAACTACTGTTTGGTTGCACTGAGCATTTGACTGTCTGTGAATTCTAGCGCCAATGAGATGGTCCTGTGCATAAAATGATTGCCATGCAAACCTGATAACTTGGGCTCAGTCCTTGGAGCCTGTGAAAAGGCAGGAGAGAGAGCTGACTCAGATGAAGTTGCCCTCTGACTTCCATGTGCAATGTGCACCTCTCTCTCTCTCTCCCTCTCTCTCTCTCTCTCTCTCTCTCTCTCCCTCTCCCTCTCCCTCTCTCTCTCTCTCTCCCTCCCTCTCCCTCTCCCTCTCTCCCTCCCTCCCTCCCTCCCTCTCTCTCTCTTTCTCTCTCTCTCTCTCTCCCTGTCTCACACATGCACATTGATGGATAAAATTTAAAACTCTAGTCTGATGTAAGCATCAACCAGGCCTGTGTAGACAGAGGCTAACTGAGGGGACTTTAATAATGTCCATTTTCTGCTTATAACATGTTTATTCCTTCCCTGGCCCTTGCTACACCATTCCAAACCGTTTGTATTCCACAAGGCCTGGCATGCGGTGTCTATTGACTCTTCTGATAGTTTTCCTTGTATCATCCAGTTGTTCTTCAGTTATAAACTATCCTTGTCTCCCTGACTCAGAGCCTTAACAAGAATCTCTTCCTTTTATCTGCAACACTGTAGTGCTGTTGGCTACATATGTATGTGTTCCTGTTGCTTCCTGGGGATGTTACAGCGTGTCCTTATCATATAGTCTTGAAGCAGTCTGTCTCTGTTTCATCCAGCAAAGAGAAAGCAGAATAAACTAAGAGCACTTGCAATTTTTCCTTGACCGTCTGCCTTCCACACTAGATTCTGCTCCTCGGATCTCCTGTTTCCAGTGAGCACATGTCTTTCCAATCCTTTCCTTGCTAGTGAATTGTGAACTCAGAGCTTGAGAAAAAGAACAAGGATGAATGTGGCTTACCCTCTGCAATGCTGATTTGCATTGAAACAGAACTGCAGACTGCTACATACACTGGGAAAGAGAAAGGAAGAAAGGTCCAGCAGGGTCAGTCCCCTGGGTAGAAGAGCCGATAGAATTCATCAATACAGTTGCGGATTCTTCAGTTTTTAATCAGGGGTGTGCTGTTTTAATCTCATTTGGCACAAAAACTCAAAAGAGAAAGGACAAGAAGGGACTTTAGGGAAAGTCCTGATAAATGATTAGCTTGCTTTATTATAATGCCAAGAATTAGCACCCAGCCCGGTTCTTTAAGTATTTATTAACCACATGAATTATTTAACCACACTAGCTGCTTGCCTTAAATATAAAGTGGTGCCTATGCCTACAAATCTAGGTGTGTTTTGTCTGTTTCCAAGACACTGTGTTAAAGTCTCAGCACAGTACTTGGCAGGGGGGTAAGGGCTAAGTTGGTGGCAGTTATTATCTGCCTGAACCAGCTGAGAAGAATTCTTGTTTAGAGGTGTTTGCTTCACCTCCCTGTCAGAGTAGTAACCCCCACCTCATCACATCATTGGTCTTTCTCCTGCAATCTTTGGGACTAACAGTCTACCACATGGCCGACCTTTGTACGTATCTCAAATGGCACAGCTTTATCCTCCTTATATTCCCAACTATCAATCTATATCTTTATCCTCCTTATATTCCCAACTACCAATCTATAATAAACTTATGCCAAGGGATTTAGGGTCCCTTTTGTGGTTCTTAATTTCATTAAGAAATAACTTAAGAGGGAGCTCAAATAGAAACATTAGGAGAATTTTATCAGCGTTTAAAAGAAAACCTCCCAGAGCAGAGAAGCTGGAAAAGGACAAAACAGCCTTGCCATTTAAGCTAGCAAGGAGGTCGACCATTTGGCAGATAAGCAGCCACATGGTAGGGAGGGGGCTTTTAGAGAAAGAGAGAGGAACCCATGACACAAAGTGATCCTCTGACCTCTGCACACATTCTGGGGTGCACAAACACATGCACGGTAATCCTAACAAACTAATATTATTAACGGGAAAGAGAAAACAACATGTCTGTTATGTTTGTGATGCTGTGATCTAAATCCCTGACAGAAATTACATTGCGAGGGGACTTCAGTTCGTTTCGAAGGGAGGAAGGCTGGCAGAGCAGCTCCTGTGGCGGCGGCGGCGGCGGCTGCAGCAGCAGCAGCAGCAGCACAGGGCAGTGGCTTGTTCACATGATTGCAGCCAGAAGCAGAAAAAACAGACGGAGAGGAGAGGTGAGTATCACAACCAGCAAACAAACAACTCAATCCAAACCAAACATGATCAAAACAAAACAAATACGCCTTAACCACAAAAAAAATTTAAAAAAAAAAAGAGTCTATTGGTAGACATTTCAAATTAAAGCCTTAACAGTAGAAGTTTGCATTGCATCCTGACAGCTCTAGCAAGCTGTGCTCCTGAGCCACAGGGTAAATGTCCGCAGTGGGCTTTGTGATACCATCGCAAATGGCATTGTGGAGCTTGGGGTTCAAAGAGAGGGTTGCGGATGTCTTCTTCATAGAGAATTAAACGCGTGAGTTGGTAGACACTAGCTAACCTGACTGAGCAGTGTGTAATGTTTGTGGGGTGGATATCAAATCATTCCATATGAATATGAACAGAAGGAGGGAGATGAGGGGTAAAGAGGAGAGGGAGGGAGGGAGGGAGGGAGGGAGGGAGGGAGGGAGGGAAAAGGAAAACAGAATAGGAAAAAGACTAAGGGAGGGGAAAGGAAGGGGAGAGGAAAGAGGAAAGAAAGAGGAAAGAGGAAAGAGAGGAAAGAGGAAAGAGAGGAAGAGGAAAAAGGAAAGAGGAAAAAGAGGAAAGAGGAAAGAAAAGGAGTGGAGAAGAGGGCAACGAAGATTCAGGCCAGGTTGCTGTCTATCTGGGTTCTGTTGGGAGCCTGCCAGGAGCAGAGACTGGAGTAACTTGGCTCTCTCTCCAGGTCTCTGTTTTCTCACCAGCAAATTGAGCTGAGACATGGAATATAATTTTTCTGCCAGCTTTGACACTGTGCCCTTAAAATATCCCCGTGCTCAGAGAGGGCACAAAAGCACCGCACCTTACGCACAACCAGTCCGGCTCATCTCTTCATCTGTAGCTATTGTAATATCCTCACATAAACCATTGAAAGTAGAGAGAGGGGCAGATGGCTGTCCGGTTAATTAAGGTCCTTATAAATCACCCTAACAAGGGAGGTTCATTTACATAATCAGGGGGGTGGTCTGCACAGACAAGCTCATTGCTAGCTTGGTGAAGCCCACCTGACAACCTGCTACAGGCAGCTGCTTATTGCTTCTGGGCACAGCGGCAGCAGCTCCCGGGTTGCCTCAGAGCTGGGAGGACAGAAAAGCCTGAGTCACTCTGGGCTGGAGGGAGGAATCCCTGAATCAATGCCTGCTGGATGGGCAGGACTCAGCTGCTGGAGAACCCTGCAGTCCACAGACTCCCTCGTGTCTGCTGTCAAAAACCCTCAGATTCCTCTTTGGAGAAATCCAATCAGGAAGGGGTTTAGGGGTGTGGAGGGGTTGGAAGGAGAAGCCCATAGTAGCATACACGGGAGAGAATGTGATACAGTCACATGTGGAAAATTTCAATCAATCTCTTCACACAAAAATGGTTCGAGGAGACCAGCGAGGGGAGCATGAAATCAGGTAGCAGAGACTAGAACTCAGTGTGTCTGCTTTAAGGGACACACAATGTTTTCTTGCTGTGGCTATTCCTCTATCTGACTTCATCTGTATCTATCATGGCTGCCTACCCCTCCCGACTGAAGAAGGGAAAGAGAGAAACCCGGGGAAAAAACCCCAAGGCTCCAAGGTATTTATTTATTAATCTAGTTTGTTTCAGAAGAGCAAGCTTTTATCGTTCTTTACTACCTAGTCTTTAGGTTCAATGAAAAGAAAAAATAAATTATGAGAACGGAAGAGAAGGCTCAGTGGGTAAAAGCACTTGTCATGCAAGCCTGAGTTTCATCCTTGGATCCTGCAGCGGAGGGAGAGAACTGACTTCTGAATGCTGTCCTGTGACCTCCAAACACATGCCCTAGTGTGTACACAGACACACAGACAGACAGACAGACAGACACACACACACACACACACACACACACACACTACAAACAAAACAGTTAAAAGCAAACATGTGAATAGCTATGATGCATCTCTCACAGAGAATCCAAGAACTAAAAAGAAAACGAAGCAATGACAAAAGCCCTTTGGCCTGTTTTTCATATTCTTCGGTCAACTTGCAAAGCTGATGGCACTAAAGCCTTCTTTCTCTCCCCATGCATTCCTCCTTATTCTATGAGTAAGGGGCTAGTCATCACCACAGGGGGACTCTGCCTCTAATTCATCTCTTTCTCAGATTAGAGGCTGCCTAATGTCCTTCCCAGAAACAAGAGTGGGCTTTCCATTGTAAATTTTCACTGAAATTCTGGGTAATGCATATTACGCTCTTTTTAAAAGCGAGCAGGGATGATTGAAGGGCCTCCTTTGCCACCATAAAATAAACATGGATAAAAATGCACAGTCATTGCTCAGAGGCACAGCGGAAGAATTTTATGGTCTGCTTTTCTGCTTGTTGTGTGGTTTGAATAAAAAGGGCCTACGAGTAACCCATTAGTGTCTGCTCAAGTTCGGATTAGTAATGTCACCTGATAAGGGTCCAATTGGCTTATAGCTTGTTTCTAGGTGATACTGGTGAAATTGGGGTCTTCCCTTGGGGTTCTTAGTCTCATTAATAAAATAATTTAAGTACGGACTCAAGTGGAAGCTGGGAGGACAACTTTATTAGGGTTTAGAAGAAAAGCAGAGGGCAGGCAAGCTGTAAATCTCAGCAGCTGCCTGGAGGAGGAAAATGGACACACACACACACACACACACACACACACACACACACACACAGCTATGTCTTTTGAGTTCAGCTGGCATGCAGGTCAGCCACTTGGCAGCAAAGATAGATGAAAAGGAGAAGTTAAGCTTTTCTGAGTCATTCAGAAAAGTGGGCAGGTTTATGACAGCAAATGACTGTGGCCCTATTAGCTACCATACTGCAGGAAGCAGGAATTCTGGGAATGAATAATACCACATTGCATTAAGGGGTAGTTATTCCATCCATTTCTTCTCCAGAGCTTAAAGGGAACCTACCTCCTGATGCCCACCCCAGCCCTTCCAACTGAAGGAGAGAGCTGGGGAGAGAAAGCACAGACAGCTAAAACTGTAAGCTATTTATTTACTTACATCTCTCAGAAGCTAACTTTTAAAAACTTTTCACTATTCAGTCTCTAATTTGATGAAAATAAAAATAAAATTATGAAGGGCTCATCAAATGGCTCAGTGGGTAACTACCATGCCACACTAACACGACAATAGGAGTTTGATCCTTGGGTCCCACAGTGGACAGATAAAACCAACCTCTGAACGTTGCCCTCTGACCTCCACGTATGGGCTGTGGCACACACGTGTTCCAATCCCATGTACAAACACAGATACAAACAAAAAAGTGAAAATATAAAAATAAAAAAGTGAATGGCTATTTTGCACCTCTCATAGGAGCCAAGGGAAAAACACGGCACAACAAAACACCCTTTGGTCAATTCATTAAACTCTCCTTCAGTTTGCAAAGCCAATTGTGTGTGATAGACTCAGACACCCTCGAGGAGGCACTACTACAAACCTTCCTATTTTATAAACACGGGACTTTACAATGCAGGAAAAGCATCCTGAAGGATGCACAGCTAGTTGTTAGGATGCACTGCTCATCTGCACCCTATGGAGGGTTGTACAATACAATCCTGATATGAAAACACCTGATGTATGGCTTCTTCTCATTCGGCACATGCACTTTTGTTGTGGGGATAAGACTTCTTGTCCCCAGGAACTGCCTGGAGGTCAGCATGGTTCTTAGCTACTGAGAAGAATATAAATGTTGGAGAAGCACAGAAATGTTCTCCCTCATCCCTCAAGGTCCCTTCTGAAGTCAGGAAATCATGGAGGATTGCTTTGTCCTGGGGCGCTGGCTTTAGCCACCATCTTAGTCAACCAGTTGGGTCATATGACTACAGGGGACTCTAAAAGTTTTCTTTCCATAGTTAGTTAACTGAATTCCTCCATTGATTGGCTCTGCTTCAAAATCTTCATGAGCCATGAAACTTAATCCTCTTCCAGTTTTTTTTTTTTTCTTTTGAGGAACGGAAGGCTCGAAAATGATGTCAGCCTGCCTTTTGAAGATTGGAACAATCGAAAATGATGTCAGCCTGCCTTTTGAAGATTGGAACAATGTTCTTTCTACCCCCTCTCTAGACTTCAGGTTTCATTTTGAAGGAGAGGGATTTGATGATGGAGTGTGACTGACCTAGACGGTAAGGTGGAGGAGAGTTGGGAGTAAGCTGCTGCAAAGAGTGGAATCTGTGAGCTTTCACAGTGGGCGGAGGGTTGGAAGGAAGAAGAAATTCAATGCTTTGATGCTTCACAGCTTGGTTCAAGTTTAGCCAACACAGCATCCCATTCAGGGAGGCTGTCCATCTTTTACACTGATATCATTTCCTCCTAAGTGACAAACTTTAATAAAACAGACCCATACATCAGCCATTGAGAATAATGAATGTCCCCTTCCTAAGTGAGAATTTACCAATTATGCCAGGATGGTATCTTTATCATTTTGCTAGCCACGTAAGCATCAAGCATTCTGATGGCTTTAAATGGTGTGGTGCCTGTTCTGCAGCCCTGGGCTTCCATTTTTGTACCCAGTGCTTTCTGTGTTCTAATTGTCTCATTTTAAAAAGAAAAGAAAAGCAGAAAGAAACTTGCAAGTGGTAGGGACAGCCTGTGCTGCCTTGGCTTACAGTCAGTTTATTTTTGTTGTCCTAGCAATAAATAGTAGCTAGAGACAAAGGCAGCCACAGGAGAGCAGTGTTCTTGGGTTTGCATCGGCTTTGAAGATTAAACTCCTAAAGCATTTGGGATCTCTCTGCACAGTCCCTGCACCTCCACCAAGAGGCTCTGGTTGCTGTTTTCTCTTTGTAACAGAGTTGTGCAGAGTTAGGGAGCTCTCCATTTCCTGTCTGCAAAGAAGAGAGAGAGAGAGAGAGAGAGAGAGAGAGAGAGAGAGAGAGAGAGAGAGAGAGAGAGAGAGAGAGAGAGAGAGAGAGAGAGAATCAGAGTCCTTCTCCCACAGATTAAAGCAGACCTATGGAATTTAGTTTGAGTCAAGAAAATTTTGTACCTGTGCCACGCCCACACACACTGGGTGTTGTTGGCTGTAGACTGGAGCAGAGCTCTTCTGTCAGATTCTCAGTGAGTCAGCGTTCCTCGAATCACACCATTCAGGCTTTCTCTCTGAAGTGATGAGTCATGTGGAATCATGATTCACTCCGGAGCACAACTGGAAGATTGGAACCAAGCTGATTACGCCTGCCTCCTAGTCTCCATCAAAGTCACTCTTCCATCTATGAGTTATGAGCTCAAAAGAATACATTAAGTTTGGTTAAGAAATGTATATATCAGTTTTTCTCTGTTTTGATCCAAATATAAAGAGAAAGGCTTTAAGGTTTCAGAGGACAGAAAATCTTGAAAGCTGAATGTAGGTGCAGTAACACATGCTGCTTCCAGTAACAGAAAAGAGATTCTGACATGACTTACACACTCACCACACACACACACACACACACACACACACACACACACACACACACCACACACACACAAATACACACAGTCACCATACACACACAAATATACACATTCACCATATACATAACACACACAAACATATACACACTCACCACACACACACACACACACACACACACACACACAAATACACACAGTCACCATACACACACAAATATACACATTCACCACATACATATCACACACAAACATATACACACTCATCACACACACACAACCACACATACACATACACACACACACACACACACACACACACACACACACACACACACACACTCATTTCTTAACTGACATGTAGTTTTAATGAATGCAACATTTTCTCCTAAAATTTGGAAGCTTCTCTCCAATAGGGTGCAGTAACTTATGGGCCTTGGGAGATCAGAGGACCACAAGTTTGAAGCCACCCTGAGATGTACAGAGCAAGACCTCACCCAAGAAGGAAAAGAAAGCAACATCTCATATGTGTGTTTTCCTATGTTGGAACAGAGACCTCCAGAGTTAGTAAGTGCCTGTGCTCAGGAGATTTGTCAGTAGAATGGAGCCCAACTCTCTCCAAGGAAACCTTCGGAAGAGGACATTTCAGAAAACAGTGTTTGATGCTGCTGAGAGCAGTGACATCTCTAGGGCTCATGCCTGACTCAAATAGCTGGTGTTAAATGATCACAGGTTCGCCCCAGAGACTCTCAGTTGAAGGCTCTGTAGCCACTCTCACCACAGAGCTGGTCTGGATGTGGCTTCTTTCCCTTCTTTTTAGGAGGCCCTATCGGATTCAAGCTCTATTCTTGCATAAGGGACATGGTGTTTACTGGGGTGGGAGAAGTCAAGTCCTTGGACCCTACCCAAGAATGGGCCTCAGGGGGGCGACTTGCCCCCTTTTCCCCCACTAGATTCCGAACTACTTAAAGTCTGCCATGTTTCTTGGCTTTGTAATAGTTTTCATTACTTTGAAAAGTGTTACTCTCTTCAATGTCTTCCTGCACAACTTACCTTCCTCTGCTCTCTGGAGCTCTGTCATGACTTTGTTTTACTGTTGGCGCCACAGTTTCTTAAATGTGTGTTAGGTTGTTTTTTTGTTTTTTCTTTCCCTTTTGTATCTTTAGATTAAATTGAATGAGTTCTTTGTCCCCAAGTTCCGTGCTTTGGTTTCTCTTGTCATGCCAATAAGTCAATCAAGGCAGGAAGCGCCTCATGTCAGCTAGCAGTACTTTTTGATTCAAGAAATCCGCTGCGATTTTCTGTTTCTCTGTCTTTAGAGCGTGTTCTCCTGTTTCTCCATCACTAGAGCATGCTCATCCTTCCATACTTTGAATGCATTTCCTTCCTTTATCCCAGGGCACTTCTTATAGCTGATTTAAAAATGCTTTCTTACTTGCTTCACACTATTTGGACCATCTCAGCTTTGGCAATAATGACGTGGTTTTCCTAACCGTGGATCTTGTTTTCCTGACTCCTTAAGTGCCTGCTGGTTTTTAAATCAATCAATGGACATCATAAAAAACATATTCCAGCAGTCTGAATCTTGTTTTCATCCGACGTATGTTAATTCTTGTTCAGCAGACCCTGCATCGTGGCCTGATGGCCTCGCACTTGTGTAAGTTTAGTTTTGCACTATTTATAAGGTCTGGGGACGCCCAAGGTGTTTCTCAAGCCCCTGTACCTTGATGAACAAGGCTCCACGTTGTCGTTGTTGCTGCAGGTCTGCAATGGTCCTTCCTCTAAATGTAGGGGTGTCCAACCTTTTGTCATTGTGATGTGACATCATCATCTACAGATGTGTTAGGATATATTCATAGCTATTCTGGGGTCTCTGCTAGAACTTGTGTTGACTCTCACACCTATCTTGGGTACCCCATGCTTTATAAAAAAATAAAAAAGAACCTTACTGGGACACAAAGAGACAGATCACTTAGATGTTTTCTATTATTGATTTTTTTTGTACTTTAATGACCCAAATTAATGTAAGTCGCACCATGCGAAGCTGCATAGACAAAACTATTTGCAATAATATGCTTCTAAAAACGATTTTATTTTTAATTATATGTCTGTGTGGGAGTATTTTAATATGAGTGCAGATTTCTATCACTTAGTTAAAAACCAGCCTTCGAGTTTAGGCAGCTGATCATCTCAAATTGGAGTTACAGGATGTTTACATAAGTAATGGGGGCCGAACCTTTGTCCTCTGCAAGTCTCATAAATACGGAGCCAGCTCTCCAGCCCCACTATGATATCCTTTATAGAGAAAGTTTACTGACCTAGGAAGGGGTTATTGGTAAAGTGTGGGTGAGGTGTCCCTGATCTTTGGGGATCAGAACTATACTCTGGACGTGGGCCTTCCCCAGTACTATCACAATCTGCAATATGGTGCCTCTGCCTCCCACTGTAGCAGCAACCCGGTAAAGCCCCTATGTTCTCCCCTTCTCTCTCCAGCCCAGGCTTCTGTCATGGGCTAGTGAGGTGTCCTTATGGACCCTGGGTAGCTCCTCGTCTTGCTAAAGTCCCACATCGGACGATACAGTCATTTCATCTTGGTTAAACACTATTTTGTGTGTATTGAACTCAGTTTTGAGGCCCTGCCTGGACTCTAGCTTCATGTGCTGTGGCTAGGAAATTAGAAGGGCCTTAGGTGATTTGGAGTTCACCTCAGAAAGTTTTTTTCTTGAACGGTTGTCTCTAGTCAACTGCCTGCAAAACAGTTTATGTACATAAGTTCATCTGATTTGGTAGTTTTCAAGGCTGGAGGTCTAGTGTGTGTTTTATTCCATCACAACTAGAAGTGTGAGTCCTTCTTATTTTTTTTTAAAGGCTCATCTTCCTCTTGGCAGATGATGCTTTTCAGATCCCCATGGCTCGATGTCTCATCTCCCCAGCTCCTTGCACCGCCTCCTCTCCAAAGAGGCCAGGTTCCCATAGGAATGCGCTGGTAACTTTGTATTTTCTCTCCCAGGAACAAGTGCAGGTCACAGCCCATTAACAAAAGGAGCCAGTAAGAAGCAGGGCAGGCAGTGATTGACAGCCCTTTCAGACTCAGCTCCACCCCTCTCTGTCTTTCTTCCCTAGGATGACTTCCCTAGGATGGCAAAGCCCACACACACTTCGCAGTTCTGAGCATTTCACAGCAACAGGAACCATATTGGTATTGATACAAGTTCACATTTCCTGCTAAGGAAGGGTGTTTGCTTGCAGACAGATGTGCAAACTCATCAATTGATAAAGCCAGTCAGTTCTCACCATAAGCCAGGGAGACAGGAAGATGACGTCACCAAAGAGGTTGGCTCCTCCCTTGCGCACAATTTTTGCGACTACATGCACATTTTATGATGTCTCTAAGTCTGCCCTTGGTTCAAGCTAATTAGATAAAAATGTCGAGGATGAGGAAGTAGTATGCCGTGTGAGGTTTAGCCTGCAATCAGCCTGTCTTCACAGGGGTGCAGACGCCAAGGAGCAAATGTGAGTGTTGGCTTAAGAAAGCAAACTTCCAGTGGACTTTCTTCAGTCTTAGGAATCAACATCCATTAAACATGTTCCCTAACTGTCTTTGTGTGCCTGTGAACATGTGTGTGGGCATGTGCGTATGTGTATGTGTGTGCCTCTGTGTGTGTGTGTGTGTGTGCCTCTGTGTGTGTGTCTGTGTATGTCTCTCTCTCTCTCTCTTTCTCTCTCTCTGAACACACTATTACTCAGAGGCTGAAGAATGGCCTCTAGTGTTCTTCTCTACCACCCTCTACCTTCTTTATTTAAATAAGATCTTTCCCTGAAGCTGGAGCTAGGCTGACCAGCAGCCAGCCTCACAGATCCTCCTTCTAGGCTATCCACAGTGCTGGGGTTAGAGGCTCACAGGGCCTCACCTAGCTTTCTATATGAGATACAAATTAGTTTTCTTATCCACTGAGCTATCTCTCCAGATCCATCTCTCTATGTAAACACTGAACCATTGTGAAGAATGTATTTTTGATATACCTCATTTAAAAAAATATTATAACAATAAAATTTGGGAATATTAATCCTCAGCCAACGGTCAGCTGCAGAGTCAAGTTTTGCTCCGGATGGCTGGATTTCAGTTTGTGCTTTGTTTATGCTATCCCAGTACCTAACTAACCACACCTACCCTAAGCCAGCTGATTCCATAAGGCGGGGTTCTAAACAATTCCAGGTCATTCTGGCTTCTTTAGCCTCCGGGACCACATATCTTTACTCAGACAGCAGAAAGGGCTTTCAAGCACTTAATTCAAACCCTGACTTTAACCTTTTCTGTAAAGATGAGCACAGTCATGTTTACTTTGCTGGGGCTGTGAGGGTTAAACCATCTGGGATGCTAGGGGAGGCCATCAGATGTTCAGCACTGCGCTGTGTGATTGCAGCAATAAGCAGACACCTCGAAGACACTAGGGGGCCCTTGATTTAATTTTACTTGACAGTGGCTGGCAGGGGCAGGCCATACTACTCTCACATAAACCCTTCATGTATTATGGAACAAGGTCGCCTAATCTCCCAAGAACAAAGCTAAGGCAGGTGCCTCAGCCACTGCTAGAGTAGCCGCCTTCTCTACTATTTCTAGGTAAATGAACCGACCTGTTAGGTGGATCCTGAGGTGAGGGTTAAGGGGAGGAAGCTGAAGTCGGTTGTCAAAAGTTTCATAGGAAAAGCAGAAAAACAAACTCGCAGTGTGGGGTGTAGTGGGGCTTAAACCACTAGGGGGTGGCTATTGCTCGAGTGGGTCCCACGGACAAGTCATTAAACTCCCCAGCCTTGTTCAATGGCCAGCAAAAGCTGGTAGAAATCTCAGTAGCTGCGGAGACCTGACTAACTAGCTCCGAGGTGTGTGTGTGTGTGTGGTGGGAGGAGGCTTGAGGGAGGGGGAGGGGATAGCACAGGACTGGAAACCCCCCAGGCTGGTTTTCTCTTTGGTCTCCCAAGCATCCGCCTGCTTTCCAGAGACGCTCCCAGTTCTTCCTTACATGGCCGCTCTTTGCTTTAAAAGGATCTATCTTAACTGGAAGGATGACACACCTGCCCTGTGAATCCTAAAGAGTCTTTCTTCACCCATATCGGTCTCAGAACGGGAAGTTTTGTGGTCCTTAGGCCTGGCTGAGGGGTGTCCTTTGTGTCTACAAAGTGGCACTCAAGATCTTTGTGGACCACTTCATCACCCACCCAGGCATGGGTCATTACCAACTGATTCATCTAAGGAGAAACTTCACAGAAGTGCTTAAAAGCCAAACCATTAATAGGAAAGAGGTTCAAGAAGGATCAGGTTAAGCGATAGTGGTGTGTGTGTGTGTGTGTGTGTGTGTGTGTGTGTGTGTGTGTGTGTGTGTGTGTGTGTTGAGCTGAGTACATACAGATCAGTAAAACCCCACGCTGGGGACTGCAGCATTTTTCAGTACAGGGCACTGCAGGTTTCTGCAGTAGAAACCCGAAAGCCAAGCGCATTGTACTTGGGTCGACCGAGACAGACTCCATAGAGAAATTACGGAAGTTACTAACAAACAAAGCAAAACAACAAAACGGACAAGGTAGACGCTTCCTGCAGCGCTACAATACCCTAAGCAGGAAATCGAGTGAGACACCCACAGGTCCCTTTCCTCTCAGCAGCACCATGGCCCCTCCGAGAGAGAGGCTAAGCTCCCCTTAGTCCAGCTAATCTTAAAGAAAATTATATGTTCATATTCCAGAAACGTGAACCATTCTACACTGGGGTCCCCTTGCAGCCCCCAGGCCCCTCTCTCCCCCCCTCTCCCCAGGCTCGAACTCTAGGGTGTGGAAAGCCTAGGAGACTCTGCTAATCACTCACAGGATGCGGGAGGCTGCAGCTGGGGAAGGAATGAGTCAGCGAGATCCTGTGGCAGAGCGAGCGGGAGGGGCGCAGACTCCGTTAGGAGCCCCAGCTCCTGTTAGTGTGAAGACCTCTAACCTTGATCTATCTTTTGATCGTCCCTTGCTCCCCGGGACAGGTCACGCCACGGCCCTCGTGCAGCTTCTCGAGTCACCTTCGCCGTGCCCAGAAATCTAGTCTACGTGGGTTGCTAGGCATCCTAGCAGGAACGCCCGACCCTTCTCCAGCCGGTTTCTCCTGGTCACTAGGGGAAGAGGATAAGTACCATTGCCCCCCTAGTCCAAAGAACGCCCCTTATGTTTCTGCAATGCTTCTGGCTCCGGGTCTCTCCACCAGTCTGTTTTCCGCATTAAAACAAACTTCTAGAAAAGTTACAATTTTGAACTTAAGAATACTGCAGCGCCAACTCCCCCGCCTCGCCCTCCTGCAGGAGAAGAAGAAAACTTGAATGCCAGAAAAAGCTAAACTAAGATGCCCTGAACACTCTGTCCATCGTACTGCTCAACAAGGAAGACCCTCTACTCCGGGAACAATAACTGCAGGCCACGCCCTAGGAGGCTCTCGCAGTCCCGCGCTGCTCCAGGCCGCCAGCAGGGGCGCTGTCGGAGCGGCAAATGAGGGACATCAGTGAAAGATGAATTCCTTTCACATTCTCAGGGGTTCAGGGAGGAGGGCACCCAAAAAGTTCTTCAAAAAGAAAGGTCTTGGAGACATATCTCCCATTTAGTCGTCTGTCAACCAACCCTTGAACTTAAAAAGAGAGACAGACAGACAAGTGTCATAGGCGTAAAAACAAATACTTTTGTGTTCTCCACCATTCTCCAGGGTCCTCCAAAATATATATAGAAAAATTCTATTAATTTCTATGATATCCATATCCACATTCTTTAGACTTGTTTATATGTCTTAGAGCAGGATACCCCTCTAAGTTTTGTTTGCAGTACTTTCAGACGAGGCCCGGCGGAGAAAGGGTCACTCATTTATCCATCCTGAAACCCACCGGGCTTCTCTTCTATAGCTCATACCCCTGGGTTCTCTTTTAGAATAGAAGTTTGGCTCTTTTTCTTTCTCTCACTACTTGGGAATCCGTGGTTACATCATGCTTGCTTGCCTTCGGCCTTGAATTGGGTTAAACACAGCTTCTTCTTTGCCTGTGTCCCCACAGGCAAGGTTGCCTAATGACAGAGCAGAACTATAAAACTAAATGGGTGTCAATGACAAAGCAGAATTTCAGTGTTCAAGAGACTCTTAATGAGACATCATCTTCCTCTGGCTAGACCTGCCGATGAGATAATGTCTCTGGCGGAGAAGAGCGTGGGCTGTAACCCGTTAATGGCCAGAGGGGTCGAAGATCTCTGAGTACTGTTTCTGGGACAGCTTTGATTGGAGTGGTGCTGGGGGCTTGCTTTCTCGGCTGCAGCTTGGAACAGGAGATCCAAGAGTTACATACAAATCTGATCCTACAGTGCTGTGTAGCTCAGGGGGGTGGAGGTAGCAGAACAGGTCTCGGTGTCCCAGGCAGGGAGAGAAGCCAGTGCTGCGAGATAGGAGCAGAGGAAGCTTCCTTGCTCTTCAAACTTCTCTATTAGTCTGCCATAGCCCCGAGACCCCACCCTTAGGGAACAGTCTCCTTTCTTCAAGGGGAAACTGAGGCACAGAGAAGTTAGGGTGTTTGCAACTTGAGAATCCAAATCTCTGGATACTCTGTGTAGTCTTTGCTGCTGCATAGGACTTTTCTCATGTGTGTGTGTGTGTGTGTGTGTGTGTGTGTGTGTGTGTGTGTGTGTGTGTGTGTGTATGTGTGTGTGTGTGTACCCACTGAGGCTAGAGATTAATGTTGAGTATCTTTCTTGGTCACTCTCTACCTTTTTAATTAATTAATTAATTAATTAATTAATTAATTAATTTTTGAAACAGGGACTCTTCCTGAACCCGGGGCTTACCAACTTATCTAGACTGCTGGCTAGCGAATCCCAGAACTCCTCTTATCCTCATTTCCCCATCATCGTGACTACAGATGCTCTACTGCATTCTGCTTTCCATATGGGTGCTGGGGATCCAAACTCATGTTCTCACAGCAAACAATTTACTGAGCATCTCCTCAGCTGCCAGACCTTCCTGTCTTAAAATATTGCTGGGGATTCCCTTTTGTCTGCCCTCTGCCTCTCTTCTCTGCTTGGGATAATTGATAAACTGATGATTAAAGATCTCCACATGATTTAAGATCTCTACATGAAGGCCGGGCGGTGGTGGCGCACGCCTTCAATCCCAGCACTTGGTAGGCAGAGGCAGGCGGATTTCTGAGTTCCAGACCAACCTGGTCTACAAAGTGAGTTCCAGGACAGCCAGGGCTATACAGAGAAACCCTGTATCAAAAAGACAAACAACAACAACAACAAAAAAATTAAATCAAATCAAAACAAAACAAAACAAACAAAAAAAACCGCCTGGAAGGACAAGGGGAGTTGCAGCATTTTAAGAAGAAGAGAATAGGAAAAAAAAAAAAAAGAAAGAAAGAAAAAGGTGTTGCCATGGGACCCAGTTAACATACTGGTATAATGAGGTAAGAAAGGAAGCAGACAGTGTGTGGAGACAGCATCCGCCTGTGAAAAGACTAAAGTAACATTGTCCTGTTCTGACTCCATTTTGTATCTGCTCAGACAGTTCTCAGCCCTTTACCCAATGCGCACCTCTACCTTGGTGATTTCATGACCTTGACCGTGGTCCACATGTATTAACCAATAATTGGCAAGTTATGTCCAAAATAACTGCTCTGCTCTGCCTGGAAGGAATATTTCAAAGTTACTCCAACTCTCACCTGAGTTTGATGTATCTTTATGGTTTTTACCTTTAAAAAAGTGTATATCTGAGCTAGGACACCAAGAGACTTCTTGGCGTCTCAAGTCTACTCTTGGAGATCAAGGAAAAGAACTTAAAATTTTTAATTGGCTTAATCAGTGTGCATAGTTTTCTCTTTCTTTTTCCTTTTCTTTTCTTTCCTTTTGTTTTTGTTTGTTTGTTTGTTTTGTTTTGTTTTTGAGACAGGTTTCTCTGTGTAGTCCTGTTGGTCCTGGGGATTTCTCACAGCTTGGGCTGGCCTCGAACTCACCACTGCACCTGTTTCTCCTCCTGAATGCAGCCAGTGTGGGTTTCCATAACTATCTGGAATGGATCATTACACCCTAGTGTGGAAGAGAAATGGACCATTTCTCACTGTGGGTCAGCACACAGCTCCGTCGCTCACTCGGTGCACCTGGAGATGTATTGCTTATGAGCCTCCGTCTACTTTGTCTTCCTTCTCACAGATACTTCCTTGCATAGGGCAGTGTGAGGGATTATGCAGCAGGGAGTTGCACAGTCAGGAAAACACCTTTAGCTTTCAATTTAAGCTGTCTGAACGCCTGACATTTTAATCCATCTAAGAGCTCTTTCCTAAGCAAGCCAGCGACAGACAAGCCACTGTCAGCTTCAGGCTGTGAGCTAAGGGGAGAGACACTGCCAAAATAAATGCAGTTGGGTCTTAGAGATTTGGATGTAGGGTCTGGGCAGGGCTGCTAGCGGCAGGGAGCTGTCAGGAAGAAAGCACGGGGGGGGGGGGCCGGGGGGGGGGGGGGGGTGCGGGGGCGGGGATAGGGTTCTGAATTGTGAGGCTGACTTTTTTTTTTTTCCTCAGCAATTTGCCTATTCCCTGATGTGTACTTCCACTGTTTCAGTGAGTCTGAGTTTTAGGAGCAAAATAATGAAGAGCTCTCAGGTCCGCAGTTTATGGAATTAGAAGGAACTAGGGGAAGCTGGTTCGCGGTGTAAGAAAAACAGGGGGCCGGGATTACTGCAGTTTCCTTCTTTTAAAACAATAAGCATAAAGGCATCACTGTTAGTGATTCATTGGTGCGGATCCTACAGCCATTACTTGCCCAGTCCTCGAGGGTCTTGTAATGTCACCCTGCTGGCTAGAATAATACATTCGTGACCCATAGAGGTCTTAAATTGTACGATAATTCTTTCCTTTAAAACGCACAGGTTATGGGTAGGGTAGAAAGCCCAGGATGCAAACTCAATGCATAACGCAGCCACTAACTAAGGCTGCTTCGATTTGGTTTGGACTGGAAATACGGTTAAATTCAAAGGGCATTTGATGTGAGTGTGTGTTTCAAAAGTAGAATAGGGATCTCACAGCAACTAAGCATGGAAGTTTCCAGAAAGAGTATTAAGAGATGCACATGGTGTGTCATTGAATGCCGTTCCCAGCCCCCACATATGGCAGCTCGCAGCTACCTGCAACTCCAGTTCCAGGGACTCCAACTCCCTCTTCTGGCCTCCGTGGGCACTTGCACTTACATGCACACCCCCGCCCCCAAGATATACAAATACACAGAAAGTTAAAAATAATTAGTTTTATTCTGAACCTATTCAAAAGCGCAAAGAGAAGAATTACGAAGTTGTCCTCTGACCTCCACATGTGTTATAGTGCGCGTACGATCACAGCACACTTATGTTATGCATATACAGACTTACATCACACACAAGCACAATGAGTAAGGCCTACAAGAAAAGAACAATGGTTAAGAAATTAAAAGACAAAATAATGGGGCTGGAGGGACGGTTCCGTGGTTAGAAGCACTTGTTCTTGCAGAGGACCTAGGTTAGGTTCCTGGCACCCACCTGATGGTTCACAATGCTCTGTAACTACAATTGCAGGGGATCTGATGCCCACTCCTGAACTCTGAGGGCATAAGGCACGCATATGGTGTGTATAGATGCATACAGGTAAACACTCATATACATCAAATAAAAAATAAAAGTGAAAAGACAAAATAAATGTTGTAGCTCACTATAATCAGACAATGATCAGTTAAAACAGTGCCAACCATGTAACAGAGCTTTAAATATGACTGCACTCAACACTGATGGGGTTTGGGGGCTTTCACACTGCTGGAGACCATATGAACTTAAACACTGTCCCTGTGCATGGAATAAGCTCTGTGAATACTGCCTAAGGAAATGCTACAACATGGACGAACACTAGGTCTGTGTTTTGCCTTATGTGTGTTAATAAGAAATCTGGAATCTATTTTCTCAGTCGACTAGATGTTATACAAGTTCACACTTTGAAAAGAATACTAAATAACCTCTCAAGTGAATTGTGGATATTTAATGACTTGAAAACATCATATACATATACACATACATATGCACTGCATATAGACATATACATACACATTATATAAACCACACACACACACACACACACATATATAACATTACATTAAAATCAGGATGAATGATTAGAGTATGATCCCACTTTAGATAAAAATCTTATATAATGTATAATATGCAATGAAATAATATAAACATATAATATTCAATTAAAAGTTTTTTATATACATTTTTCTCATTTTCCTTATAGATTTCCCCCCTATATTAGACATGCGATATTTCCAGAAGTTCTATGTAGATGAGGAGGATCTTGACTTGCTGACACTCCTGCCTCCACCTCCCTTGTCCTAGGATTAGAATTGTGTGCCACTACCTGGATTTACACTGAGCTGGGAAGCAAAGGCAGAGCCTAGCACGCGAGGTGAGCCCTGTGTCAGCTGAGCGAAATCCCCAGGGCTGGACACAGGCAGGCCAGCAGACATTTGCAGATAGGTGACCCCCCAAAACAACCCAGGATATTTTGTGTATTCTGGGTTTTCACTAGGGCGTTTGCTACCCAAGAAGATTGGTGGCATCTCCATGTAGAGAGCTCTGCTGCGGACAGCTCCATCCTGCACACAGGACAGGCCGTCCGCTGTCACTGAAGCTGCAACACGCAGGCTTCTATGATTAGGTTCTCTGTGGTTTCCTCACTTTCTGTTTGCTTCATGGACAATTTGTCCCACAGACTGCATATACAGAAAGGCTTGAGATATCACTGAATGTCCAAAAATGTGGCAAAGACCACGTGCTGGAACATGGACTATACAAAACGCATTTCTGTAAGTGATGCAAAAATCCCATGTTGTACCATTTCCTGAGAACCACCCTTGCAACCCTTGGGTAGAAAACATATTATCCATGAAGGAAGGGGAGGGGATACAGTATCCATCTCTCCTCTTTCTCCCCAAACCCTCAGTTTCGATATCACATGGATGGATGGAAACAGCAGGGGCTCAGCTGTAATTACCTTATAAATAATGAATAAGGCACTATTATTATTACTTAAAAAAATCCCATTTTGGAACGAATCTCTTGATAGTAGATGAAGCTTAATTTAGCCAAATAACCATTCTGCATTAGCTAATGTGGTCCATTATTTTTAGGCTCAACAGATATTTCCAGATGTACTGTGACAGGGGTGATTTATCACTGTTCTGGGGGGCCACCGTCATGGCATGCCAGGGCTGTATTCCGGGTTTATTACTGGTTTCCACAGAGACACCTGGCTAAATTAGTTTAGTAGTGCATTATCCATAGGCTCTTTTGTTGGAGAAGACATGCAAGTCTGTCCGGTGTTGTCTGCATTTGCAGAGTTCAGACTTTACATTAATCCCCCTTTAAAATACGTCTGCTATGAAGTTATAAAGCCATTGGAAGCAACTAGGTGAAAGATAAGAGTCTTTAGCTTTGCATATCTTCCTTGTTGATTTTAATGTGCTTGTATTCAAAGACAGCCTGCCAAAATAATGTGATCACTTCTGAGTGAAGAATTATTAAAATTATGCTTCCTCCCCCCCTTCCTGGCTATATTTCTATGTTTTCTGCTGTAGAAATATGTTAACTATTATATCCAGGAAAGAAATGGTTTCAATAATACATGTCATTTTGAGGTCCTTGCCCTTCCTCTCAGAATGCATTAACTCACTTCCATGGTATGCAGAGAGATCTCAGTATGGTGACCCCGGTCCTGCATATCATCAAAAATAATTGACTAAAAATGTAATTCTTGGAGCTTAATTACGTCTACCCTGGCAGCTGCAGCTCCCAGTGGAGAAAGCACCTAGTCGTCTACCCTAAGCAGTCTTTAAGGCTGGTTCTGACAGGACTAGGAATCCATTGGGTGTGCACGTTACCAGAAGACACAGAGCATACTGGAATCTAAGCAGGTGACACAGAGGTGCCTCATGGTTCTAGTGTTACTCTGAAGATGGTGCATCCCTATTCTGAAAACTCCCACCCTGCTCCGTCTCAAAGACGGAGTCCTTAGAAGCATCTCTCCGGACTCGAGAATGCACTAGACAGCCTCCAGCTCCCTTTGCTCAGACTGTACAGGATGCTTGCTGTGTGGGCATTCAAAACAAACAAATTTGAGACAGGCTCTCATGTAGTCCAGGGTAGCCTCAAATTCACAACGTAGCTAAGGATGACTTTGAACTTGTACATCTCCTTGCCTCCATCTCCTGAGAGCCGAGATGTCGGGCTTGAGTCACCATGTGCCATAGTGGCTCTGGGATTGAACTCAGGGCTTCATACAAACTACCCAAGGCCTCTACTGACCGAACATCTCCAGCTCCCATGTAAACCATTTATCAGTCAGTAGCTCCAGAAACAGACTCAAGGCTGTCAGACCTGGCCACGGTGTCTGGAGTATAGCTCTGGCCTCCAGGGGTAAAGATGCTCTGCTCTTTTTGTTACCATCTTAACTAATGGAATTCCATGACAGCCTGGGCTTCTTATCACATTGTATATAGACTCCCCAAACTTCTGTAGACTTGTCTCTATCCTTGAAGACTGTTTGTTACTGGACCTGCCGTGGTCATCTCTGTGTGGCTCAGAGCCTTGGTTTCTGTTTTCTTTCAGACTCATCAGTCTGTTAATATCAGTCTTCTAAGGGAGTTCTCCTTTCTTTTACCCATAAAAAATGTCTTTATCCCTTGACATTTCTTCATAAAAATGGCACCTTACCAGCAGCCCCCAGTATCACCTTCTCTCTAAATTACTAACCTAGAAGGTGAAAATGTACCATCTTCCAAACTAGCGCCGATGTTCAACTTAATGACAGGATCTGTTTGTGTATGTGAGTGTGTGTGTGTGTGTGTGTGTGTGTGTGTGTGTGAGTATGTGAGGAATGTGTATGAGTGTGTGTGAGTGTCTGAGAGTATTGTGTGAATGTGTGAGTTTGTGTGTGTGTGTGTTTGTTTATGTGAGGAATGTGTGTGAGTGTGAGAGTGTATGAGTGTGTATGAGTATGTGTGTGAGGAATGTGTGTGAGTATATGAGTGTGTGTGAGTGCATAAGTGTCTGAGTTTGTGTGTGTGTATGAATATGTGAGGAATATGTGTGAGTGTGTGGGAGTGTATGAGTGTGTATAAGTGTGAGTACATGTGTGAGTATGTGTGTGTAAGTGTGTGTGTGAGTGTGAGGTGTGTGTGTGTGTTTGTGTAGGCAGTGGGTTTGTGAGCTTTTGTCGTTTCCTGGTCTGTACTTGTGTCACTTTGCCAAGTTCCTTTTGTAGTGAAATATGTCTATTCTGCAGAAATAAATGGTGAATGTTCTATAATACAAAAGCCCAAACCTTCTTAACTTGATGCAATGTCTAAGTGTATCTGGAAGAGCAATACTTGAAGAAGACTAGAAGCATTTTGGAAAAGAAAAACAGTGATAGGCACTTAACCACAGAGAATGCTCAAGTCCGACGGAGGAGATTATGTGACGTACAGGCATGAAGTCACTTGGACAGGATGTTCTGTTGTACGATAAAAATGTGAAGTAGTACAACCAAGAACGGATTACTCAGTGATTGGTATTGGGATACCAATCAGTAGCCATAGGCCATTGCTGTATTATATTTTCAAAACAGAAAACTTGAAAACTTAGGAAATTTTCAAAAATTCAAAACTTAGAAAAATTTCAAAATTAGGAATCAAAAGTTCTAGAAGAAAATCTAGATAAACATTGATGGGCACCTTCCTTTTTTTTTTTTTTTTTTTTTTTTTTTTTTTTTTTTTTTTTTTTTGAGACAGGGTTTCTCTGTATAGCCCTGGCTGTCCTGGAACTCACTTTGTAGACCAGGCTGGCCTCGAACTCAGAAATCCGCCTGCCTCTGCCTCCTGAGTGCTGGGATTAAAGGTGTGCACCACCACTGCCCGCTAAATTTTAAGGCTAATCTCACACAGAAAGCAGTGTGTCCAAGTCCAGGACAGATTTAAAGCTGCTTTAGGAAAAATATCACCTGGGGTGAAGGTGAAAGGCCAACTTGTCACAAGTGAACATAGATCTGCAAAATAATTTTAAGAACTGAATGTGAGGGGCCGGGAAATGGCCCAGGGTGGGGCTAAGGGTGCCTCCTCTTCTTTGGGAACTTGGGTTAGGTTTTCAGCCCACATACTGGGCAGCTCATAAATGGCTATAACTCCAGTTCCAGGAGATCTGAAACCCTCTTCCACCTCCATGGGCACCTACATATATGTGGTACACGCATATGCATTCAGGTGCATACTTATACATAAAATAATAAATAACTTAATCCAAAACACTTAAATTAAATGTGATTTTTAAAAAAACCCTCTAACACATCAGTAAGAGGAAACCAAAACCCAGAAAAAAAATGACAAAGGATCAACATTGCTTAAATACACAGAAGCAGGAATCTCTTAATAAAATTATTAACAAACTAAATCTAGTAACACAGAAAGGGTCATATGCTGAAAGAAAGAAGGATTTATACATTGTAGAAATAAGACAGAGGGCGAATTAATGAATTCAGTTCAATAAAAAATTTAGGAAAATCTAATGCCATTTAATAGCAAAACCCAACAAAACAAAACAAAACAAAACAAAACAAAACAAAACTCTAAAACCAAAAGCAAAACAAGAAAAATCATGGGAGAACTAAGATTTTACTCAAGAAAATGAAAGTTTAAGGACATCCAGAAGCAGACACAATATCATCTTGTTCTCAGAAGAGAAGTGTAGGCTCAGGATGTGAGTGAGTGAAATTTGGATCCTGGGGTGGATGTGAGGCTCTGTTGTGACTGGGGGAGGGAAAGGGACAACCGGAGAAACAGGGGGCAGAGAAGCAGGGGTTGCTTGGAGAGCCAAGCTGAAGGGGGTGCTCCCTCGGTGGGTCAGGAGAGGGCCCTGGACTACACCTGGGAGGAAGAGGGGAGGAATTCTGAGGACAGGAAAGTTTATAGACTGTTATAGAAAGTTTATAGTTTATTTATAGAATGGAAAGTTTCAGAGCTGAGAGGTTGGGGCTCGGGGTGGGGACAGAAGCTGGACCAGTGTTGAGCTAAAGAGTAAGGCAGATCACGAAGTGTTTCATTTGAACATGCTACCCATAACTGAGAGCGGCTAGAGAAAAAGCCTCTACAACATGGTTCATACTCTCCCAGCTTTTAAGCGTTTACTCAATTTCTGCTCTTCCAAGGAGCGCCCACACCTCTTCCACAGAGCCCCTTTCTCTGGTGGCATGCTTTCCAGCTTTAACTTTCCTTTACACTTGCCCACAAAACATTTCAAACTCATACATTTTTTGATTAATTGCACATAGGTAGATTTTATAAGATTTATATTCTGTACCTTCAAATTCTAGAAAGTCCTCTTGAGAAGGCCAGGCACTATCATGTGGCCATTGTACAATTCCCAGTGGCTGAGCAAGACTTAGCCACTGGTGAGTGTTTAATAGATACATGTCCATTGGGCATCTACTACAAAGTAACGCTTCTTCACGCCCCACCCCGACCCCCACTGGCCCACTGAACCTCGCTCAGGAATCTTCCAGGCCAGGCGTCCCACAGTGCTCCTCGCCTTCCAGGGATGCCTGTATTTCTCCTACCAATGCTGAACATGTCTTCTTGACACCTTTTTAGGTCCTCCAACCCCAAGTTCTCAATTCTGCAAATTCCTTTAACTCACTGACTCTTTTTCTACACTGTGTTCAGACTTGATAATATAATTACATACCATAAATCCCTTATAAGTAAAGTTCCAGGAGAGTGATGGGGATACTTTGTTAATAGGCGTGGTCTCATGGATGCTCAGGGGAGGTTATTTGGAGTAAAAGAAGATCCAGGGACTCACTCCTGAAGCACCATGCAATTTAAATCTTTGGCTACAAGCATTTATTTTTAAAAGGATGCTTCACATTCTCACTACATTGGACTCTCTCTCTGCATCCTTGACCCTTTCCCCTCATTAGGATTAAAATGACAGCCAAAAATGACAGGAGAGATGGCCCAGTGATTAAGAACACTTGCTGCTCTTACAGAGGACCCTGGTTCAGTCCCTGTCACCCACACAGAAGGCTCACAACTGCTTATAACTCCAATTCCAAGAGATTTAATTCCTCTTTCGGCCTCTGTGAGGATTTCACACACATGGTGCACACGCATATCCATAGACACACAAACACAAGTACAGATAATAAATCTTCATTATAATGTGTCACTGGGGCTATAGAAGTTGCCTCAGTGGTTGCAAGGTTAAGAGTACCAGTTGCTCTTGCAGAGAACCTGGGTTCAATTCCCAGCAGCCACATGGTGATTCGCAACCATCCCATCCAGGGGATCTGATATCCTCTCCTGACCTCTGTGGTACCGGGCATACACGTATGGTACATGCAGGCAAAACACTCACACACATAAAATAAATCAAAAGAATCAGTCAAGGGCTGGACTTGAGATGCAGGGGAGGAGCTATGTCTAGGATAAGGATGAGAATTCCTAGAGCAGCAAGTGGTAGCTGTAGTCAGCCATCCCCACTCAATAGCACACCACTGAGCACTGATCTCAGCATGTGAGGTACTGGTTTAACCCACTGGTGGAGCATGTGACACAATGATGCTGTGCTCATACTTATCACATAGTGGGGTCCCTCCCTGGGTGTTAGAGGGTAGCTTTGAACATTGTATGAAATGGACACTCTGTGCTACATATTGTACTGTTGAAGGGGACATTATGGTCAACCTCACTTACAAACCTAGAGACAAAAGCTTGAAGTAGCTTCCTGTCCTAATCCAGCCCAAGGCATGTAAGGGGAAGTGGGACAGGCTGACACTGAGTCTGGCCAGCTGCCTGCAGAGCTCTCCTGACTTCTCATCTGCAGTCTACAGGCCCTGCTGTGAAATGCTCTAGACAGGGGAGGGTGGGTCAGGGTTGGGAGGGTGTCTGGTCATTGGCTTCTCTCAGCTTGGCAGAGAAGAGGGAAAGTGCATTACATATAGAAGTCTGTCAAAATTCTGTTTCTAACCTAATGCTTCAGTGGTCTGATTTTTTTATTGTACGCTTACATCTGCATTTTTGGAAATTCCAATTGATCTTTCACACCATAATTAGTTCAAGTGACAGCTTTCATGTTTTAAGGCACTAAATGGAAGAAATACGCCAAGGTTCTTGCTAATCATCTTTCCCTCAGGGATCACGGGAGCTTTTGTGAGCGAAGTATACTGGATTGCTCACTTTTCTAACTCTTTTTTTTTATTTAAAGAAATGGAAACTCTTTAAGCAGACCATAGGAAAGAAAGGTCAAATCTCACACCCCTGAAGACTACAGTCAAAAAGTTATTGCATATTTAAAAAATCTCCAAAGACTGGATTTTTAACCCAAAGAAATGATAAATGTCTAGAGAAATAGACCTTCTAGCTGGTTTGATCATTAGTGCGTATTGAAATGTCCCATTGCAACCCATAGACATGTGTCAATTAAGCTACATTTAAAAAGTGCTACAGTTAACATATATTTGGTCCACATTTTCATAGTAGAAAAATTTGAGTGCTTCCAATGCAAAGGATTGTAAATATTTATATAATGGAACCTTATACCAAGCTACGTAAGTACATATCAGTAATATGTGTGTCAGTCATCAGTAGTGCTAACAAGAGGATGATGGGAAGGCTTTAACAAGAGCATGATTGGAAGGCTATCATAGGCAGGTGTTGGCTGAGTCTTCATTCCCATATCTGGGTATTTTCCAATACTCTAAAAACATTCTCTCTTTCCTCCAAATTACTCATCCCTTCCATCCCCAGGCCTTTGAATGTGTAACTTTTTAAAATTTGAAACACCTTCCTACATTGACCTGGCCATTCACAGACTAAGACTCAGTGTCTCCTGGCCTCTAGAGATAGGCAGAGTTACTGCAGCCTGCTGGTGACTTCGGTGTCATAGACCACACAGAGTTCTGTCCTTGTCACCTTGACTATGCTCCTTGACTTCAGGGCACATCTATTTGTCATCTGTTCAATGAGGCTACGAGAAGAGACTTTACACAAGGTGGCAGTCGGGACTAAATGGCACAGCCATACCCACTGGAAATGCCCAAAGTCAGGAAGTCAGCACAGTTGCTTGATACAGTTCTGGAAAAGCTGAGCCGTGTGCTGTGACTGCCGTCACGTTGTCTCTCAGTTTTAGGTTTTGGTCTCTGCGTGTTGCTTTCTTAGGGACTTTCTTCATTATGATTCATTTCATGTCCTTTCCTAAGAAAATTATGTCTAAGTTTTTTGTTGTTGTTGTTTGTTTGTTTGTTTTTTTTAAAAAGTCCTAAACTTACCCTTCTGTTTTTAGGGAAGTTACTTTCTCTGGTCCTATCTGGAAGTATTCTTATGCCTTGGAGATCGTGATAAGCACAGATAATTACGTAGATGCTAGGAATTTCTTCATGACACCATGACCCTGGGGATCTTCCTTCAAACACTATAACTGGAACAGGGTAAACTTAAGAGATAGTTGACAAACTCCAACTGGCCGGGAGACTTGGTAATAGATTCAAGGCCTCTTTTTACAATGCACTTAGAACTCTCTAAAAATGTAGCTTAAAGATAGAGGATCATACAGGGTCTTCCCCCCGCCCCCCGCCTCGGAGGACTGGAACTTAGTAAATGAGATAGATTTACAAAATAAAATTTCCTACTTAATAGTGTAGGTGTCAAAAGGATATAAATAAAAAGAGTTAGTATTTGTTATTCATAAAGGACCAATTCAGATGTTTTCTGTTTTTCTGGAGTGCTTTAAAACTGCCCCTACTGCCAGCCTGCAACCAGGCTGTGATAGAATGAATGTGTTTGCTTTGGTGGAGACATTCCTTAGATTCTTTGAATTGGAGTTATAGGGCTGATAATAAAGGTAAAATCTGTTCTACTTGCACTTTCTAACAGTGACTGAACATGTAACCCCACACATATGATGAAAAATCAAACACATGTCCAGAGACAAAATGGTATAATCTATACTTCTTGGATAATGACGAGTCTGTCTGTGTTCTGTGGAACCTGGATAAATAAAGAAGCAACCTGACTGCTAGTCAGTCAGAGCTGCAAGATTCCCCTGACCACTACGCCTGACTCACCTCCCTCTCTGACTCTCTGACCCTGTCAACTGCTCGGGCAAGTCCCCAGCACCTGAATAATTCATAGGAGAATTTTTACCAAATTGGGAAGTAGGCACTTGGTGGATGCCGGCTGTTAGGACCTTAGATGCCTCCCCTGCTCCTCTCATGCCCACCCTCAATCTGGGTAACAATTCCACTGTCAAGGCTACCACTGCACCTGCCACCTGAAAGGCTGGCATCCTTTTACAGTTTCCTTTATTTTGATTGTAAACCCTTCAAGGGCAAGAGCGTCTTCACGTTAAATGCCTGGTGCAGGACCTGGCACACAGTAGGCTTTCAATAAATAAATGAAAGGAGAAAGCAGGTTATGAAGTGCCTCCATTCCTCTGCTCGTTGCCTGCGACAGACCACAGTCTCAGTGAAATCCTGTGAGAAAGACATGACAGAAACATATAACTCAGGATAGAATCAGGCATGTGCTCTTCAGCGCTTATCAACAGAATTTGGCTGTTGTGGCCGATGTGTTGATCTGCAAGACCCTTCTGATAGAAAGGCCGAGGAGAATGGGTTTAAAGGACCCTGCTGTGCCTTGGGCAGAAAAGTACTAAATATCCCAAACATCTCTTTCCTGGCTCTTACAATGGAGTAGGTCAACGTACTTGTTAGGACAGCCTAGTGCCAAGTTCATTGTGTCTGCTCACCCTATGGCAGCCCTTATTCCAGAGACGAAACTGTAGCCTTCAGTCCATCACAACAGCTGCAGAGTGCATCATGATCTTTGTGGAACACTGTCCCCTGAACAGGGCATGGCTTTTCTTTTGTTTGTTTGGCTTGCTTTGGTTTGTTTTTTTCACATTGCCTGCAGCTGTGACTACCTCCAGGAGAACTGCACAAGACCAGGTCCACTATTGTTCCGTAAGGGTGGAATCTCATGAGGCCGCATTTCTCTGAGGATTTATAGGCAATTCTGGGAGTGAGGAAGACATTTTCGTCAGTGGTATGGCCGCTCAAAAGCTGCCTGCTCTACAGTAAATAATCCTAATTAAACTCCTTTGATTTACCAAGCTAGACTTGGGTGGGATCGTTTTGTTTCTTTGGTTTGTTGTTGTTGCCCTACAGACAAGCCCGTGAGTGAGTGTGAGACTTGATCTGTGTCGTAGACACTTTGCTGTGAAGTGAGGGGGAACAGGCTTTCTCATGGTCTCCCCCTTCCCATCTCTCATCTGAATTCATTCCAAGCATGGGTGGGGCCACCCGCACCACAAGTTCACCTCCTCCCAACAGTTCAAGTCAGACCAGTCACAGGCAGTTTCCTCTCGGCATCTCCAGTTCAGCCCTCCCTTTGTCCTCAAATGGTTCTACAGATTAAATACGGAACTGAACCATTCGAGCAGATCCAAGAATAAAAACAAGCCACGGTGATGTGATGTGATATTATGGAGATGTCCCTCAGGTCCTAAGAGACGAGAACTTTTTCTGGATCTGCAGCCAGGGTTAGTAAGCAACCATGTAGTCGCTGGGAATTGAACTCAGGACCCCTGTGTCATCTCTCCAGCCCTGCAGCCAGGGTTAGTGATACACCTTATGGCCACTTAAGACTTAGAACTGATCTCCCACTGAGCCCACCTGTTTAATCTGTCTTTAAGAGAACAATGTAACAATCAACCTTACTTGTCTTGGAGTTCCTATGAATCAACATTTACAACCCAAGCTAATGTGTAGCTGCAATCTTAAATTATGTGCTAGTCCACACTTTTGCCCCAGAGTAATGCATGTGTTCTGATAGTCATTTGCAGACTCAGTAAGTGACTGAAAGCAGTCTCTTATAAATTAGTATCCACTATAGATATTGAACAAAACATATGGCTATTGCTGGATAAACAATGGCTTTTGTAGTACTGTGCTCTTGGTGTCTAAGTCCCTATTCACAGTGTAAGAAAGGAGGTTTAGAAGGTGGCGTACAGGTGGCTAGGAAGGAGAAAAATCTCCAAGGCAAAAGGACTCATTAGTGTCACAGGCTTAACTGCCCTCTGCCTTTCCCTTCAAACATTTCATGTATTGAAATAAAACCAAGCCTGAGATGTAAATAGTAAAGAGTACATCTCACAAGGGCTCCCAGTGGATTTTGTAAATTATGGAGAAAGTATATTTTGTTTTGTTTATTTGTTTGTTTGTTTTTGCTAAGGCAGTATGCCCCCAAAATTGACACATAAATTAACTAACTCCCCAATGAGAAGATTATTTTTACATCAAAATTAATTAGAAGCATCGTGAAGTCTGATCCATATTAGCAGTACCAGAAAAAGACAGAACTTTGACCTGTATCTTTTACATTGTTATAAAATCCTCCTAAAATCCGATATAGTAACAGCCAAGCTGGTGAGCCTTCCGAGAGAAGCTAGGTGGCTCTCTCCCTTACTGTGTAAACAGAACACCTAGGCTTCTACAAATGACAGCTTTGTTTTGCTGGGTGCTCTTCCAGGAACTCTGCTTTTTGAGAGAGAGTAGGTGTTTCTGGAAGTCTTCAACACAGTCTTTACAATCTAGGGGCCGAACTCATACTGCACTGTACAGCTTTCACCACTAGAGGGTGATCTTGCGGCACTCGGGAACAAGTTAGGCTTTCCGGTAATGATGAAAGTGCTTTATCCAAAAGCATAAAAATAATCCTTTAAAAAATCCAGCTAATTACTTGGCTATTTTCTAAAACAAAACAAAATAAAAAACCTGAGTAATTAATTCATTTGTTCATTTATGGAGGGTGTGCATGCTTAGGTGTGAGTGTGGTCGGAGGAATATTTGTGGGGGTCAAGAGAGTCAATTTTTTCCTTTCAAGTTGGGTCACATGAAGCTAACTCAGCTCTACCCAATGTGCCATCTCACCAGCCCTTGACTAGTTAATACATATCATGTGATATAAGCAGGGAGCTCTACACAAATTAATCCTGTGCATTGTTCCCTGTATTCTGGAAACTGAGACAGAAGACTCTCTTGAGTGGAGAAATTTGAGGCTATCTTGGGCAGCATAGTGAGATCTTGTCTCAAAAAATAAACACAATATAAAGTAAAATAAATTACATCTCCATAACCCAATAGCTCCAAGCCAAGACATTCCAGACTAGTGCTTCCTAAACCACGCAGAGCCACGGTCAGAGCCGTACATGGCCAGCCTGGACCATCTGTGACGGGTTTGACAGAATCCAGACCTTAGATGCTAATATCCTACTTCTCACAAGTTTGCTCAGACTCTCAGCGTTTCAAACTCTCCAGCATTTAGCTTGCTTTCTTTCAGCCTCCCTGCGTGCGAGCTGGGCATATGTGTTTCTGCTTACAGATTAGAAAAGGAAGACAGCTGGCTGGGACCGTCCAGTTAGTTATGGGGTTGAAAGCCCTGGCCCTTTGTATCTCCCACAACTACCCGCGTGGTTGTCTGCATTGCGGAAATAACGTTTTGGCAATCCATTGATTGACAGGCGAGGACACCGAAGGGCAGGCTAAAACCAGGAAAAGCAGAGTACATGGAAGGACTTCTAAAAGTGATGGAAATAAGCTGTGTGTGGATGTGTATACCTTTAATCCAAGCACAAGAGAGGCAGGGGTAGGCAGACCTCTGTGGGCTCAAGGCCATACATTGCGGATGTACAAGTTTTCAGGAGAGCCAAGGCTATATAGTGAGACTCTGTTACATTTATCAACATCTAAAATGTTCCACTAACTCTTGATATTGTTTCGCTATTTTCTTAAAACCAGTGACTCTATCCTGAGGGAAGGTTCTTTAAGACCCAGGGAGTGAATGAACCTTAACAAAACTCTAGAAGTAAATAGATCTCACTAGTCTCAGAAGGCTGAAAACTACATAATCTTACCCGGGGTTATACGAGCAGTGACCATGGCTGGGGAGAGGACTTGGGTTCTCAGCCAGGGGAGCCACATGCATGGCATGTAGGGAACTCTGCAGCTTTTGTTGAGTTGTCGCTCACACTGGTGACACAGCTGACTTTAAGTCACCCATGCTCCAGTTGTGTGAGATGAGGACCTGGAGAGTTCTACTGTATGGCTCTGTGAACAGGCTTTACACAGGACTGTATACTTGAAAATGGCAGAAATAGGGAGCTGGAGAGATGGCGCGGTGCTTAAGAACGCTGGCTGCTTTTGCAGAGGACCAGGGTTCAGTACCCACATGAGAGCGAGCTTACAACCTGTAACTCCAGTCCCAGGGGGCTCTGACAACCTCTCTGACGTCTGTGGGTACTGCATGTATGTGGTGCACGTCTGCGCATACAGGTAAGCAAAATGTCCATGCATGTAAAACAGTAAAAAGCGGTTGACATAGTAAATTGTCATAGGTTTTCTGCTGTAATTTAAAATTTTAAAGAGAAGACACAGATAAGCAGGAAGGGAAAAGGAAAAACATACGGACAAAAACCCAACAAAACCAGAAACAACAACAACAAAAAACCCCAAAACTCCAAAACAAAAGCCAATAAAACCAAACCATACAAACAACAACAAAACAAAAACATGAGAAAGTTTACCAATGCCAACCACTTTATGCTGATAAAGTTGAAAATTTCTAATATGTGATTGCTTGTAAAAATATGGGCACTGCTACAAGATAGCAGAGAGGACCTAATGGCACTACATCCATGAAGATAGTTTCCAGTAGTTCAAATTCATACAATACAAAACCACATGCCTGGATGATTTCAGAAACAAATTTAGTCAAACACAAGAAACCAATAGCCCAGTGTTCTAGAAATCCTACTAGAAATTACGGCATTACAGAACTCAGCTGTTTTCAGTTAATGAGATCAGTACAACCTGACCCAATGGCCAGGCAGGGGCTTTAGGAAAAAGGAGAGGCTAGCCTCACTGTATGGATGAATATACTTGCAAAACTTCAAATAGACAAGGTTCATGGAGGAAGAATTAATCATAGATTTAGATCTATGCTTGTGTCTATCCACCTATCTTTCTACTACCTGTCTATGTCGATTATCTAGCTCTATCTGTCTGTCTATCATCTATCTGTCTGTCTATCTATCTATCTATCTATCTATCTATCTATCTATCTATCTATCTATCTATCTATCTTCTACTTACCAAAGCACAGGATGTTAACTGTCATTCAACATTAGAAAATATGCAAATACAATCCATGAGATTTAAAGAGTTAAAAGGGACAGATTTGTGATGTTAAAGAAAAGTTATCACACAAAATTAATTCATAATAAATTCATAGTAAATTTTTTTAGCGAACTAGGAATAGAAGAAACCTTCCTTTCTTCTTTACATTGCTCTCTGTTGATGCTGGGGATTGAACCTAGGGCGTCCTGGAAGCCAGAGTCCATCAGAAGATAATGTTTTTCAACCTGACAAATCTGATACCCTCAAACTTACAGAAAACCTGTGTTATGTAAAAACTTTAGAAAATTCTTTTAAGTTGGGAAAGAAATGGAAAGGCATGACATCAGAGTTTAGAATTGTGCGTAAAATGAGATGAAGAATTGTAAAATTTAAGGATTTGAAAGAATGCATTATTATTATTATTATTATCCACAAGCCTATGTTGTGTATTCACATTACCTGTAGAGATGAGTTTCAATAACACACGAGAGAAGGAGTAACATGGGAGTCAGTCTGCTGCTTGCCTCTGGGCCAGGGAGGCAGGAAAGGAATGGAGGACAGCTACACTGAAGACTTCCATTATGCCTATGCGTTTTTAAGATTCCAACTAAATTTTATGAAACGTTAAGATTTGGCAACCAAGGAAAGGTTATATGGGGTTTATTGTAAAATCTTTATTGTTTTCTACAAACTTCAATTAAGAAATAATCTTTGCAGTGAGCTGGCCAGGTCTGCCTCGAAGCTTCTCGATGAAGATGCATTTTATTTTTATCAATCTACTTGGGACTTTTGAGGTAGGGTCTTGCTTTGTAGTCTTGGATGGTTTTAACTTGTGTGATCCTCCTGCCTCAGATTCCTGAGTGCTAGAGTTACAAGCATGAGTCGTATTCCCTGACTGCTACTCATTCTGGAAAGTACCATTACCATCATTTCATCCTGAAGGAACCAGTCTGGAGAATAAGTATGACCTTAAGACGCAGACACCTCTGGGGAAAATGTACATGAAGATCTATGTGTACATGTATATATCTCAGACCTATGAAAAATGTGCGTGGCAGATGGGAAACACTTTATAAGGAAATTTTCAATATTTTGAGAAATAATAATAAGATAATACGGCTGTTTGATTTAACATAGAAATATTTATCATGTGTATTGAGATGCTATCAAAATGAAAATTAAGAAGCAAAAAATATATTCTTCACAAGTGCTTGCGGGGCAGGAGCGAGAACACACAAATGTGGCACATTCATGAAAGCTGTGGAGGAGAGGGTTTGACCCAAGGAGAAAAACACAGAGAGGAAAAAGGCTCATGGTTCCTGTAGGGAGTGCAGAAGGAGCTGCCTAGATGCCGATGGATAGGAAGTACTCTGTGGACAGAGGGCAGGAACACAAGACAGGTTGTGAGGGGTGCAGGAGGGGGCTCCGGGGTGATCAGGGGCTTCTAGGAGCATCCCTATCCCCCCTCCCTTACCATCTCACCAGAACGACTGCCATTTGGACATGTGCATCATTCTCTCTCCTCCACACCACCCCTCTGTGTAAGGACCGAGAGGGAAAGGACCTCAGTTTCCTTGAGAAACTGACTGAACTGTGCCAGAAGGACTACAGATGTGGGTAATAGAGCCTCGAGATCAAGTCAGCTCGATTTTGCCATTTGGTGGCAGAGGTGATGGGTGGCATAGAACCAAGCACAAAGACCTGAGTTCAAATTCTCAGCACCTGCCTGGTCACCTAAGAGCCTATAACCCTGGTGCTGTGGAGGACGGTGGGGATAGGCTGACTGCTGAGGGTAACCAGCCACCAGCTCAGTTCCAGACTCAATGAGAGATGCGGTCTCAAGGGAATAAGTCAGAGAATGACAGTGCAGGACACTGGAATCCTTCCTTAGCTTTTGTGCAATACACACACACACACACACACACACACACACACACACACACACACACACACACACACACACTATCTGGGACATCTGCATCATAAGAAATGAGAAGGTTATTTTTGCCTTAACTAAAATTCATACCCTGACATTCTAGACTTGTAGTAACGGTGCCAAGTTGTTTCTTTGGAAAGTGGTTAGTCACAAAGTTGGATCTCACATTCATGGATTATCCCCCTTTTTAGGGAAGACCTGGATGTCTGTCCCACCCCTTCCCGCACTGTGAAGACACAACATAAATGACAGAAGTCTACAATTAAGTCTTTCCCTCTAAACCAAATCCACTGGTCTGTGATGCTCTAATTCCCATGAACGGTAAGGAGCAGTACTCTTATTCTTGTTAACACCCTGAATTCACAGCATTTGTTATAGAAGTCTTAATGATCTAATGTGCTAACGCCATAGAACAAGAGCCAGATGTATGATACTATTAGAATCTATTAGAATATATCTATATAAATTAGAAAATACAAATGATCGAAAAGCACCAGGAGATGAATTGCTGTATAACAGCTATATATCTGGTGACAGCTTCAATGTAATAGAAAGGCAACCAAAAGCTTAGGAAATACACTGGAAAGTGTTTTAGCACCTTTACTGAGAAGTAAATTGTATTTGACAAGATACATTTACTCTAGTAAATTACATGACTTTGAATATTTCCATACAATTGTGCACCCACCCAAGTAATGGGATTTTGGGAAATTTCAACACTCAAAAGTTACCTTGTGAGGGCATTTCCTCCCCATGTTCCCTCTTCCCTTCAGTTTAAGCGCACAGTTCCAAATTATGTTTCCAGAAACAAATGACAAACCCAATTGTCATTCTTTTGTGAAAGTTCATCTTGTAAGAGGATGTTTTTTAAGGGTAGCCATGTTGCATTTTGATTGTGAGCGCTGTTTCTAAATAAATGTCATGTGGCTCCAGACAGCGGATGATTTATTAAACAAGATGGACTCCACAGATGTGGAAGGAGTGCAGTCATCAGGTTCTGCAGTCCAACTGACTGGTAACTGTGTGAAGAGGAGCTCGTGACCTTCCTGCTCATACAGCAGGCTGGTATTCTGAAAGAACGTACCCCACTGGGTATGCGCGTGCCTGTAAACCCAGCCTTGATGCAGGAGGATGCTGAGTTCAAGAGCAGCACAGGCTACATATTAATTAATTAATTAGTTAATTAATTAATTAGAAAAATGAGACTACAACAGACTACTTGAGTCTTGGAGATCCCTTAGCATTCTTTGTGTCTGTGAACAAATGAGAAATTGTTCCAGGCTCCCTAGGGACGGTCCAATTTTTGCATGTGGTTATCGACACAGCTAGATCTAGAGTCAATGCCTGAGCCCTGTCTGCTATCATTTCAGTTGCATACTGCAGCTTCCCCAAACTTTGAAACAGACATTGGGAAAAGGTGATAAAACTGTGATATATACACATGAAGCAGTCACAATAAAACTTACCTTTTTGAATAATGAACACACACTAAAGAGCAAAACAAAACAAACAAACAACAAAAACCAAACAAAATACCCAGACTTTAAAACCGATCTACAGAGAAACAGCAAATCTACAAAACACAGTTGTCAGGAGAACATGACAATGCATTTATCTGACTTAGGTGATTTTCTTTCCCGATTCTGCCGACTCCAATCGCTGTGCAGGCTGTGTTACCATGGTGACAACTACAGATTATTCTCCTGTCCTCTCTATAAACCTCAGACTTCAGGGTCTACAAGTCCCTAGACATTGATCTCAGACTCTTCATTTCTATTTTTCAAAAGAATATCAATCCATAAATCTTAGGAAGATATAAAGAGAGAGAGAGGGGGGGGGTAAGATGAGGGAGTTCTTCAAATTCTCACACTGGGTTTAGATGAGACATGCGCATAGATGCCAGCCAGGGTGCTTTAATCTGTAACCCTGAAGCCACAATAAGAAAAGAATATGCTTTTCTTCCCTTCTTTATAACTAATCCATGAATTAAAAAAATAGGTGGGTGCATAAGTTCATTGTATTATGGGAGGGGGTCTGATTTGATAGATAAAATATGGCCAATCATCCGGCTATTTATGATTCAGCCCCATCTGGCAGGAAGGACAAATTTATGCAACAGTTCCAACTAGTAATTCTTCCCTCAAATGCCTGGTTCTGCAGGTTTCTGCCCGGAGGCTGCTGGGTATTCACATCTGGATTAGGCACAAGCAAGCCGTACTCTTCCAGACCCTCACTACGATCACCGAGAGACAGCACGGCTCACTGGCCCTGTCTGTTGCGTATTTTCTACCCTTTTACTTCTTTTGAATCACAGAATATCAGGTTGTCTGAGCATCGGGGAGGCCAAGCATGGTCAAGGCCAGCTCAGAGGTGGAGTGAACCTTGTGAAACATTCTTGCCTCATCCCTGGGGTAGCCCTTCTGTCTTTGAAACGGAGCCAGGCCATCACTTTCTACAGCTGCCGCCTGTCCATGTCGTTCACAGCAGACAGCCGTGGCCCTTACTTAAGCCATCTTTCTAAATTTCTCTTTGGAAACCGAATTGGAAGTCAATTTTAATTTGGATGACTTCTAAAGTAAATCCTAATCATCGTAATGGGCAAAACATTTTTTTTCTTTTTTCTTTTTGGCAAGAGGCAAAAGGGGCCACTTTGAAAATTGAAATACCTCAGGCCTGTTCAGAAGTGCATCTGTTATGCTAACATGATTTAGTGGCTCTGTTATTAAATTTGTAGGATAAAGTGAAACTGAAAGATGCATGGGGTTTGTGTGTGTGTGTGTGTGTGTGTGTGTGTCTTCTTTTTCCTTCTGGATAATATAATAATAAAAAGGGAATTGCTAGTTAGCAAGCAGGCATCCAGCCTGTATCTGAAGAGAGATCTCCAAAACAATATTGTTCTTATAATTTTTTCAGTGGTGGCTATCTACGTTACATAGCTACGTTAAGGATGATATATTTATTCGTATATGGTTTAAACATTCTTGACCCTGAATATTTAAGCTTTAAAAACAACCCCAGACTATATATTTAAACTTTGTAGTGTGTGTGTGTGTGTGTGTGTATGTGTGTGTGTGTGTGTGTGTGTGTATGTGTGTGTGTGTGTGTGTGTGTGTGTGTGTGTGTGTGTGTGTGTGTGTGTGTGTAAGAGATCTTACTGGTATAATAATTCCCCAGAACATTCTTGTGCTTTGGCCATAACAGGGAGTGTGAAAATTTAGACAGAGTATGACCTAGCTGAGTGACCTTGGTCAGTATTCCTAAACTCTCTGAACATCATCAATTCCTTAATTGTAAAATGAAAATAATTCTCCTCTCTGTGAAGACCTAAGGACAGAGATGTATCAGGTTCTTTAGACACGGTGTTTAGACACTTGTCTGCGTGCCAGCTACCACATCTCTAAGATGAGAATGACTCCGGGATTCAAGTCCTTGGGATTCTGTGGTGATGAAGTGAAATTATCCAAGAGAATCGCTTTGCATAGTGCTTGGCCCATAGACATTATTAATAAGCAGTATTGATTAGACAAAGTATCTTAAAACAAGTTCTCCTTTCTCCTTTCCCCCTGGGATATCCTCCGAGGATAATTCTTACATGATTATGAGTTCATTCCCCGTCAACCCTTCTGGGTGGAGTGTCAGGGCTTATCTGCTAATGTTTCTTCTATGACTACTTCCTCTCCTTTTGCTTTTTTGTTGGGTGACTAACATTTTCCAGGAGTGCCTAAGAAAGAGGATGAGCTTAAACCAGTACCCGTCAATTCCCAGAAATTTTTTTTATGGTTGGGATAAAACACCCCAAAATAAACCGTTAGGGTGTTCTCCTGAAGATCTGAATTCATCCTGCACACCCCCAGATTAACTGGTTGAAATGAATGCAGATGATATCCCAATCGGATGGCACTGAGGCTTTGCAGAAGCAAGCAAACTCCAGTCTGCAAGGATCATCGTTGTCCCCACCGCTGCCTTGGTTCTGACTACTGTGTGGCCACCCACTTCATCCCACAGGGATTACCCAATGCTCACTTTTGAGTGTATTTAGCATCCTCTCTCCCACCCATTAATCACAGATACAGATCAGAGGTATAACAGCTCATCCATGCCTCTTCCCTCGATACTGGTCTTTTAACAGTTAAGTCCAGCAAAGAGAGTGGAGTTCTTATATTTAAGCAGTAACACATCAGAGAGAGTCACTAAGTAAGAGGCCACAAGAGTTCCCTATCTTTGTTTATTTGATTATATTTTATTTAGACAGGTTTGTATGGTACAGACTAGAATATCCTGGCATTCTCACTGTAGTGCAGGCTAGCTTCAAACACTAGTTACTCAATAGCTCAGTCTCTCAGTCACAGACATGCACCATTACACTTAGAAGCTCCTTTGTCCTTTCAGAATCACAATGACATACAAACATAAGAGACAATAAGATGTAGAGGAAGAGCCCCAAAGATCACTCGGACAAGAAACCTGGGTGATAGGCCCGGCTTCATTGCCTATACTTGTCTGAGTATAGACATCTCCTTACTCCTTCAGACCTCTTTTCAGCATCTTTTGAGGACCAAACACCTGCAGCATCAGCTCCTGCCTCATAGAACGGCTGTGGAGAGTCAGTACCCTAGCTCAGGCACGCCAGCTTCTCACCAAAACGTCTCTACAGTTACCGATCCGAAGCAGGATGCTGCAGACTCACATGGAGAAAAAATTAAAATTTAGGAGAATAAAGCCATAAAAAGCATAAAACCAAAAAAAAAATTTTTTTTAAACCATCGGTGTTCTCATGTGTCTCTAGAAATTTCTTGTGTATTCCTCTTAGAAGTGGTGTCCGGTGGCTGCAGTATGGTGACAGATGAGAAGGGATACTCCACAACACAGGAGAGATAGCCAAGCAGATAAAGGTTAAAGTCCCTAAGCAGACAAAGAAGCAGATAGAAGACTTGCCTGGCAATCATATAAATTATAGGTCCCTGTAGCCAGTAAAATAGCTTCTAAGAACCAACTCTAGGGGTACTCAGCCTCAGATACCCTGAACCAGACATCTATTCTCCAATTTGACCCGATGTTGGGAGGTTTTTGAATTATTTCCTCAGGTTTGAATGGACTAAAAATATTTAAAGAGGAGATTTAAAGAAAATGAATTACAGTTACAGCTTAGGCTTTACAAAAGAAAAGTCTCAGTATAAATAGCTTTTAGTGCTTTTTAAAGTCAATACAAAATCAATATGAAAGAGGCAGCAATGTAAGACTGAGTTGGAAAAAAAATCAATATGAAAGAGGCAGCAATGTAAGACTGAGTTGGAAAAAAATTAATGCAACTTGAGGCTAGGATAACTGGAATATAACACCATACACACATCTCTAGAACAGGAAAGCGTCCACTACTTAGAGCTGCCGAGGTTTAAGTATAATGCCTATAAAGGATGAAGCACGGGGCCAGCTACACAATCACCGGCTCTGGGATGCTGTCAACCTTTCCTCCCACACATTGCCTCAATTACTGCTTGTACCAGACTCCTCCTCATGATAACTCTTAGGATTTTCATTCTTTGAAATTTCATGTAAATAAGATTTTTTTTCTGTTTCTTTGTTCTTAAAAAATAATGTCTGATACTTTTGTTTTATACTATATTCATTTTTAGAATTATTAATATAAATGTGGGCATATATACATAGATTTATCTATTTATTTGGACACAAGTAAATTCAATAAAATGCATGGCATCCTGACAAAGGCAAACCCCAAATGCATAGTCTAAACTGCTCTAGAAATAATCATATCACCATGCAGAAAGTTCCTGTGTCATCCCCACCCTCAGAGAAACAGCCACGGACTGCTGCAGTTTTCCTTGCACGGGTTAATTTGCCTGTTGTAGAATTTCATGGAAATGGAAACAGAGAGTGTGTAATCCTTTATCAAAGTTTTCTTGCGGTCAGCCCGGCTTTCTATTTTTTTGATGTTCATTTTTGTTGTGTTTCAGTTTCGGCTTCTTTAGATCATGTTCAACTCTCTCTCAGTCCCTTTGAAGACTGTGGCTGGCCTGCGACTCTCCACACCCACTAAGGCACATGCATGGATTTCTGCACGTTCTGAGCTTTTTGTTGACATTTTGTGACTCAATGGGTGCCTGAAGATACGAGTTATTTAATCAATCAAGAAGCATTTAGCCACGACTTTTCTAACACAGAGACGGTGCCTTAATGTTTAACTTACCAAAGAACCTGATAGACACATGGTTTTCGGAAGCCGGCAGGCCTGCAGTGTCTTCAGAGTCCCGGGATCCGCCCCTTTGCTCCTCGGCGGCATCTGCTGCCATCTTGCAGTAAGAGCTGGTGAGGGAGTGAACTGCTGCCCTGGCTGGGCTCCAGCAGGGCTGTGAGGGCGCCAGCCTCAGGCTCTGTCTCTGGCAGGTGGAAATGCTTGTCCTCTATCTTTGAAAGCATTATGCCTCACATTCCCCCGATTGATTTATTAAGGCACAGTAAAGGTCAGCAAAGACATCCAGGTGCGGCACGGATAGTGGTGTAGCCGGTTACGACCTGGATTGCAGAAGCAGCATGTATTTCTTTGCAGTCAGGAAAAGTGCAACGGAACAAACGGGGTTATAACTGTCAGGTCTGACCTGCAGCAGTGACCTGCCTGAAGTGCTGTCCACAGCAGAGCCTCTGACTCTTACTGGTGACTGTGATGGAGGGTGAGGCACCCTAGAGCAGGCCTCTGGGGAAAAAAGACATTGCCTCGGCTACTTCCACGGAACAAGCCTTTAGGGGTCTGGCCCCATCACCATCATTTCTGCTCAGACAGCACCAAGCTCCTGTTCCAGCGGTGAACGTGCTCTGAATGGAAACGAGCATCTCATCTTTAATGCATCCAAGTGTCACCCGCCCTTCTGCTGCAACCTGAAGTCTATACAGTCCTGCGGCACATTCGTGATGCATCACTTTCAGAATGCAGGGCTTGGAATCGGATGCCCTTTACGTTAAACGGCATGTTTTCTTTTAAGCATGTCCCTAGATAGGAGGGAGAGTCAACTGTGAGTCTAGTTATGAGTAGGGCTCCAGTTATATAAAGAAATTAAGAAAAGATATCCATAGCGTCAACAAGTGTACCCTCAAGATGACATTATGCTCATATTTCTTTTGAAAAAGTTAAAAATATTTGGCAAATACGGTACACTTCAATTCTGGGCTGCTTGCTTTGATCTGTTTTCCCTTTATCTGTTGCAGAGATTTTAAAGGTAATCTTAAGGAAATCTATTTACAAAGAAGGAGAGAGTGAGGGAGAGAATGATGGGAAGGATGAAGAGGAGTGTAAGCCCAGGAAATTGGAAGTCAGGGTGTGGTTACTGCAGTTTGGGGCCTGAGCTACGTTTTGGCTAAACAACTTCTGAAAAGGTTAAGCTACAAATGGGTGGGAGGCTCTGTCTGAAAAGTAGTTACATCCTTATGTTACTGGTCATGTATCATTTTCACTGGGAAACTCCATTTCATTTTGTATCGGGATGTTTAGGGAAACTTAACCATCATACAGTGCATTGTCTCTGCTAGTTGTCCAAAGACAACATTCTCAGTTTCTGCCTTACAATATAGATCAGTCCATCAACGTGGACTGATGTTACCCAATCAGGAAGTGTTTGCGGCACGGCACGCCTGGGAGATTCTGCATCCTGCAGCACGCTTATCAAATTTCACAAAGGCAGAGAAGATGCAAACACAGATGAGCAGATCAGTGCTCGATTTGGAGGCACACACAGCTTGGGCTTGACGTAGCTGTGTGATTTCAAGTGACCGTTTTCTCCGAATAGCTTGCTCATAGAGATTTTTGTCCTTATTAAATAATAGATAGTAAGTGCCTGTTACTTGGTAGGTATCCCTTCTGTGTTTATTTATTTCCTTCATCTCTCCTTGGATTGATGTATGCACACCAGCACTGATGCCCTTGATGTATCTGTTTGAGGGTGAGGGAGATGGAGACCCACATGCTGTTCTGAGGCAGGACTGTTTGACTGCACTGCTGTTTGGAGGATAATTTGGCTCTCAGAACCATGGACAGAAGCCTACCACTCCCCTTGGCCTGTAAGAATTTCAGCCAATTACTGTGTGTGAACACACACACACACACCCCAAAACAGAAAAACAAACAACAAAACAAAAAACCCTAAACACCAATACAGAAATTGCTGTGCCAAAGGATTTAAAAATAAGTAACAGAAAAGCTATAGTCACCAGGTGGCCACTCGAAGGGTACAGAGTCTATTGTCACTGAAAAAGAAGTGCTATATTTTTAGTGGTCTTAAAACAATTGTACATTGTTATTGTGTAACTGTAATCCAAGTATATTTTGCTTTCAACTGACTGACCTGGAACAGTTCTTTGAAGGAATAGAGAGATGCTGAGGATAATTAAAATAGTGTGAATTTTGTCACCAATTCATATTTATCTTTATTTTTCATTTTATGTATCTATAAATCATGGCTTATTGGAAACTCTCAATTCCATGTTTGTCCTATGATTATAGGAAAATAAGTAGATAAAGATGATAAGGCTTATAGACTTTATTGAGAGAAAGAAGATATACACATACACACATACAGAGACACACAGAGAGACAGAAAGACAGGCACTCAGAGAGAAACAGAAGCAAAGACAGAAAGGAAGGAGTAGACCAAATGACCTACTACAGAAATCACCAAGGCAGAAATACTTAAGGGCAGGGGAAATGAAAGTCAAGTTGTTCCTTTTAAAAGTGTCTCACTCTAACTTGGCTCAGGCACACCAAGCAAATGTCACTTGGACTCTCAGAGCAAATGCTGACAAGAGGACTGGGAAGGGAGGATGACTGAGCAGAATATTTAAAAAGAGACAGGCACCTAGCAGAGAAGAACACAGAGCAGGGTAATGAAAGGGTGGGCACAAAATAGATTCAGGATGCCCCTCCATCTCCATGCAGATCTGAAGTGAAGCAGTTATAACCAGTGCCTATTGACAGATGCTATTAAAAAAAAAGAGTAGAGCCGCACTCATTCATGAATACTGGGACTGTCCCTTTCCTCTGCTTGTTCTTGGTCAGGATTAGCAAGAGAAAGGGTCCTGGATGCTTGCCATAAGGTCCAAGTACTTGCCTCATCTCCCTGCTACCTACTGGACCACAGAAGGTGCCCTATAGTTTATTTTCTCTGCAACATCTCCCGGCCCCTGCAGCACCAGATGCATCACTCCCTTGTGGGCAGTCTGCTCTGCAGTCAAAGGCATTATCAAGGAGCCCTGCCCCTCAATAGAAATCTCTCTCTCTCTCTCTGTCTCTGTCTCTGTCTCTCTCTCTGTCTCTCTGTCTCTGTCTCTCTCTGTCTCTCTCTGTCTCTGTCTCTCTGTCTCTGTCTCTGTCTCTGTCTCTGTCTCTGTCTCTCTCTCTCTCTCTCTCTCTCTCTCTCTCTCACACACACACACACACACACACACACACACACACGAGCACCTAAGATCTCTGAGAATGACCTGTAACTCTGGCGGAAAAGCACTGGCAGAATGGAAATGAACCACACCCAACCTTTACAAAAGATTGAAATAATAGAAGTTACATGGAGCGAGCTTGGGGGAAACAATTGAAACTCCTCTTCTATATGAGTAATGGGAAGGAAGAAAAGCCATGGCTTATTCAAGACTTTTTTTCTCTGTCCCACCTCCCAACCTCTTCAGTCCTCTTGTTCAGCGATGAATGAGAAAAAGAAGATACAGGCTACAGAGAACCATCTGAAGAAACGCTTGGCTCTGTATGCCAGCCACACTCAGGCAGCCTGGTGATTAGGTTTGAAAGCTTAGATTGTGTAAACACGGGTGGGCTTCTAATATGGCTTAGACTTAACAGCTTTAAGCCACCAGCAACCTTACAGAAGTCTTCTGCTTCAGCCCAGTTTTCTTCTTTGAAGGGGCGAGTTATCAGAATCACAGTATGTGTAACACGAGAAAGGAATATACAGAATTAAGCTCCCTTCATCCTCTGTTTGGTCTCCAGAAGCGACCGAGTACAACTCCAAAAATTTCACTACTTTTTACTTGAAAACGGTAACCTCCCACTGTGCCATTTAAAGGAATCAGCAAGCCAGCGATACATTGAACAAATTAAACAAAACGCCAAATGCTTGCTTAAAGGTTTTAGTTATTTCTTACAAATCTGCAGTATCTCTTCGGAACTGCAGGCGCTCACAACGCGAGTATGAAAATGTTGCACCCACGTGCGTTTGGCGTGCCCACTCTGGTATCTGGGTGCTCCCTGAAGGAAGCCCATAGGTTCCTAAGTGTATCTATTATCTGTGAATTTCAGCAGGCTCCATGCAGCGTTCTCTTCCTGAAGACCACACCCAGAGCGGGTAGCCCTTTGCAGCAGTCTCTCTCTCTCTCTCTCTCTCTCTCTCTCTCTCTCTCTCTCTCTCCCCATCTACCTTCATGGCTTGTTGAAACCATCAGGTTGGGGTACCACACAGGTGTTAAAAAGAGGAGAAGAGGCTTTTGAGGCGTTGGAAGTATGAATAGCTCAGTGAGGATAAAGGCACCCTGAAGTTCTCCCGCGGCCGAGCGCGCCCGTCTTTTGCCTTGCAAATCTTTACCTGGCTGGTTCCAACCCCTCCTAAGCATTCCCGACTACATTTCTCACAAAGAAAGGGGAAATTCTATGAAAGGTGTCAGACAAATTAACTGCTGTAAAGGTTTTAAAATGCCAAAATGAACACCCGCTGTCCTGCGGTTCCAATGGTGTGTAGTGGTGCAATTTCCCTATGTATTGAGAAGAAGAGTAATACGGAAAGAAATAGAAATAAAAATAAAAGGAGGCAGGAGAAAGTGGGGCGAATTTAAGAAAACGTCAGAAAATAGCTACAAAGACATGCAAAACTTTTCCTGCAGTAATGCCGCAAGAACATTAGCTATTGTCAGCAACCCAAACGTGCTGCTTAAACACGAATCAGGGTGCTTGAGAGGGTCCCTGAGGCAAAAAGGGAAAGCTGGGAGTGGGGTGGGGTGGGGTGGGGTGGGGTGAAGGTGTCTTTGTGACATTGGATGTTAAAAGTTGATGTGTCAGTAGGGATCGCGAACCTTTTTATTTGGAACATTTAAGAGTCCTAGTGATGTGGGCTTTAGGTATTAAGAGGCAGGATGGGACGGGGGAATAGGAAAGGAAAAGAATAAGCAGGGAAGTTATGGGGGTCTCAGAGAAAGTAGGGGTCCTCATAGAAAAGCGGCCAGGCTGGAGCCGCAGCTCGCTAGCCTTCTGTCGTTCGCCCCCGCCTTTGCTTTTGCGCAGAATCCTCCCCTTGGCTGCAGCAACGCGCTGCCCCCACTGGCCTGCGCACGGCGATCGATCACAGTCTGCGTCAGAGTCCCGGCGTATAAATAGAGGTGGCAGGACCGCGCCGAGCCGCACACAGCCATCCATCCTCCCCTTTCCCTCTTCTCCCCCGTTCTTCTCTCTAGGTCCCCCATCTCCGCCCCGGGCCTGAGGGGCGCACCGGCCGCCACCATGAGTTCGTTCGGCTACGATCCGTACTTTTCGACCTCCTACAAGCGGCGCTATGTGGAGACGCCCCGGGTGCACATCTCCAGCGTGCGCAGCGGCTACAGCACGGCGCGCTCCGCGTACTCCAGCTACTCCGCGCCGGTCTCCTCCTCGCTGTCCGTGCGCCGCAGCTACTCGTCCAGCTCTGGCTCTTTGATGCCCAGCCTGGAGAATCTCGATCTGAGCCAGGTAGCCGCCATCAGCAACGACCTCAAGTCTATCCGCACACAAGAGAAGGCACAGCTGCAGGACCTCAACGATCGCTTCGCCAGCTTCATCGAGCGCGTGCACGAGCTGGAGCAGCAGAACAAGGTCCTGGAAGCCGAGCTGTTGGTGCTGCGCCAGAAACACTCTGAGCCTTCCCGCTTCCGCGCCCTGTACGAGCAGGAGATCCGCGATCTGCGGCTGGCAGCGGAAGACGCCACTAACGAGAAGCAGGCGCTGCAGGGCGAGCGCGAGGGGCTGGAGGAGACTCTGCGCAACCTGCAGGCTCGCTATGAGGAAGAAGTGCTGAGCCGCGAGGACGCCGAGGGCCGGCTGATGGAAGCGCGCAAAGGTGCGGATGAGGCCGCGCTCGCCCGCGCCGAGCTGGAGAAGCGCATCGACAGCCTGATGGACGAGATAGCTTTCCTGAAGAAGGTGCACGAGGAAGAGATCGCCGAGCTGCAGGCTCAGATCCAGTATGCTCAGATCTCCGTGGAGATGGACGTGTCCTCCAAGCCCGACCTCTCCGCCGCTCTCAAGGACATCCGCGCTCAGTACGAGAAGCTGGCCGCCAAGAACATGCAGAACGCCGAAGAGTGGTTCAAGAGCCGCTTCACCGTGCTAACCGAGAGCGCCGCCAAGAACACCGACGCTGTGCGCGCTGCCAAGGACGAGGTGTCGGAAAGCCGCCGCCTGCTCAAGGCTAAGACCCTGGAGATCGAAGCCTGCCGGGGTATGAACGAAGCTCTGGAGAAGCAGCTGCAGGAGCTAGAGGACAAGCAGAATGCAGACATTAGCGCCATGCAGGTATAGTACGGTTTAAGCTCAGTGGGGGTGGGGAGGTCCACGGTAGGGGCGGCGGCGGGGGGGGGGGGAGTCAGGGTGTACCCAGAGAGTGAACGCTAGGGGGTTCTAGAGCACAGAGCAGCTATCAGAGGGCTTGGCTTCCGAGAGGTTGTGGAAAGGATGGGGCATTTGGAGGGGGCGGGGCGCGACTGCTGCCTGGGGATTGCTTGTTCTGGTTGAATCAGGGTTGTTAGGGGTGAGTTGGGAGGAAGGGGCGGAGGGAGTCGGAGTTGGGCGTTGCCAAGTAATGCCTTCTCTTTACTGACAACCCTTAACTCCCAAGTTACCCTCAGTACTTCCTGGATCTCCTGGTTAATAAATATGCCTGCTAGCTCTCACTAGTTTTGGGCCACCCAGCCTTGGGATAGTTTTTTTTTTTAATAGGGACACAAGAATACAGTCACAATATTTTAGCAATTAATCACTGCAGTCCATTAAAAAAAAAGTTCTTCATCTTTGGCGGGGGGAAGCATTTTAGACAAACAGCTACACAAATATATATAATTTAATTTTTATTTATATATTTATTTAGACAAACACACACACACTATATATATATTCCCCTTCCCAAATGCGACCTGGCTAAAAGAAATGTGACAAGGGTGGTTAATAATAATAATAATATCATCATCAATTTGGTAGTTTTAAAAGACAGCTTACCATAATCAATTGAGAACAATTTTCAAAATTGTTCACATCAGTCTACTCCCCTCCTCTTCCTCCTCTCCTTCTCTTGCTTCACTAGACTGGGCATTTTAGGCCAACCCCTCCCCCTATGCCCCACCCCACCCCATTATTTTAAGGGAGATTTCTGGAAGGTGTACACTTTGGAGTTAACTAAGACCAGAACTTATCATGGATACTACAGTAAAACAAATGCAGTAGAGATTTGTGTTTTGAATTTTTTAAAACAATCTTCCTACAGGACACAATCAACAAACTGGAGAATGAGCTGAGAAGCACGAAGAGCGAGATGGCCAGGTACCTGAAGGAGTACCAGGACCTCCTCAATGTCAAGATGGCCTTGGACATCGAGATTGCAGCTTACAGGTAACATCAGGGTGGTGCTGGCAGTGGGCATGGCGGCTCAGGACAGAGCAGATGACCCAGTCAGTGCAGTTATAGTGAGTCCCACGTGCTCTAGAATAGTCCTACTTTGGTCTTCCTCCAAGAGGGTACAAATGTGTAGGGAATTAACCCTGAAGTAACATAAGCCCTGTTCTTAGCATTCATATTTTAAACCTAATAGGGATGCATAGAAGGTCTTTTTGGGTGGGGTCTCTCGTGAACTCCTTATTAAATTTTGATTATGCCTAACCGTATTTGTTCTTGTATTTGCCTTTGAGGTTGGTTGTAGAGGAAAGTAATGAATGTGGGCTTAGAGCAATGAACACATCCAGCCTTGCTCTAACTGTACTCTTCATTCCCTCTCCACCAGAAAACTCTTGGAAGGCGAAGAGACCAGGCTCAGTTTCACCAGCGTGGGTAGCATAACCAGCGGCTACTCTCAGAGCTCGCAGGTCTTCGGCCGTTCTGCTTACAGTGGCTTGCAGAGCAGCTCCTACTTGATGTCTGCTCGCTCTTTCCCAGCCTACTATACCAGCCACGTCCAGGAAGAGCAGACAGAGGTCGAGGAGACCATTGAGGCTACGAAAGCTGAGGAGGCCAAGGATGAGCCCCCCTCTGAAGGAGAAGCAGAAGAGGAGGAGAAGGAGAAAGAGGAGGGAGAGGAAGAGGAAGGCGCTGAGGAGGAAGAAGGTATGAAAAGCATTAAAAAAAAACCCTTTCAGAATCTCTATTGCAAATTGGCTGTGGATTTTTATTGGGAGATCCATGACCTATGCAGGCTTTGCTTATCTAAATTCTATGTGAGCTTTGCAGTCATAAACAGTGCACATTTAACGAGAACACACACGTTTAGTAAGCACAGATGGTAAATTATAAAACGTTCATGTACACTCATTTAACACAGTGGTTTGGTACCCAAAGGAACATTTGATGTTGGCCAAAAGACAAAGAGTTGATTGCGCCCTAAAGAACATCAGTGCCAGACATATGAAATTACTGAGGGCAGCTCTTGGAGAGGAGATGAGCTTCCAGTACCTGGAAGCAACCTCCTTTTACATATCCTTTAGGAGAGTGGGGCCAAGAAGTTTTTAGACACAGTCTGACAATAGTGATTATTAGCCCACAAAGCCTCAGTAGAAATGGTTTGCCTAGACCTACCCTGGAGTTTTGTATTTTCTTTTTATGTTCAAGCTGCCAAGGATGAGTCTGAAGACACAAAAGAAGAAGAAGAAGGTGGTGAGGGTGAGGAGGAAGACACCAAAGAATCTGAAGAGGAAGAGAAGAAAGAGGAGAGTGCTGGAGAGGAGCAGGTGGCTAAGAAGAAAGATTGAGCCCTATTCCCAACTATTCCAGGAAAAGTTCTCCCCAATCAGGTCAACCTCATCACCAACCAACCAGTTGAGTTCCAGATCCTATACAAATTAAGAAGTCAATACATGTATAATTCTGAGATGACTTAGGTTGGACTTTCAATGTTGTGCTATGAATTTCCTCCTTACGCAGAGTATCTGTTTGCTTGCAGAGTGGCTTTCTGGCTTGCTGCCAGCCTGTGCATGGTCCATGCTTATGAGTTCAGGATCTATGGCAATGTGAATCACACAGATGTTTACAATAATAATAAAAAAAAAACCACACACACAACACGAATAAATGAATTCACTAATGTTCATGTGCAACCTCATGGGAAAAATAGTAACTTGAATCTTCAGTGGTTAGAAATTAAAGACCTCGAGTTATGTGCAATAAATAGTAAATAAAGTTACACTGAATGACATATTTTGCTGTGGTTTTTACTTAATTAAAGTACCTTAAATAAGGCACCAACATAAACCATAGGTAAGTGGACGACTGACCTCCAGTTTTTTATAAAGTAAAAGTTGTAGTGAGTGCAGTAGATAATTGGACATTCTGAGGGATAGACAAATAGGTCAAGTCTAGAAAATATTTCAAACGTTACTGATAATAAATATGAATGAGACCATTCATAAATAAGAGCGTCATTCAGCATGCAAAACACACAATGCTAGCTGGAGGGATGGCTTCCTAAAAGACGGTTTTGAAATTATGATGGACTATTATATAGTAGTGCAACCTGGATGGACTATGAATCCCACACAGTTGTCACGGTGGTTACATTTTTAATATATCCTTGAATATCGGGCATAAATTGAAACCTGAGCCCATGATACAATTAAGAGGAATGTCATGGGGGGGCGGAGAGGAGTAAGATTATCAGAGGTTATCTGCCACTGCAAACATGTTGCCTGGAATCCTGAGCTCATGAATGGTGTGTTGTCTGCTTAATTCTACTGCCTCACATAATTGCCTTTGATGCTATACATTTAAAAACCCTTTAAAGACCACACAAGCAGATAATGGGATTACATTACTGTCACTTCTTGGGGGAGAGAATAAATTTGCGTGCTGCATTGGTATTGCTCTGCATGTCTTAATTGGTAACTATTTGGATTTCAATGCCTGGTTGGACACTACATCATCTTTCCCCCATCCATCCACATCCATGGTAAAGCCACGACAAAGCTTGCACTACTTGTGTTTGGTGTGGAATATAGATGACGTCTTTGCCTATCTACAGCTCTGTTGTACTTCTGCGGCTCTGATGTTCCTAGGAACTGCTTGGTTTGTTGATTTCTTCACTACCTGTTTTTTAGACTTAGAAATTTTATCTAAAACTGAAGTGATCTGCAATTGAAGTCTCTTTGTTTCACTTACCTCTACTTGAATATGTTACTACACAAATAGGCAAAGCATTTCTTTATCATGATGTGAGTTTGAACTATGAAGGCTCTTGGCATTCCTTTGTAGATAGGAAGTTCCTTGTCTGCAAGCTTTTCACACATGTCAGTCATGAGTGAATGCAAACATCTGGTTGGTTTATAAAATACTTGATTGAAGAACACAGTTCCATATTCAATCCTGTGTGCCATAATAAAATATTGAAAAAAAATCTAAATTCAATGGGTGTGCAGTCTTTTTTTAAAAATTTACTCGTCTAACTTGAGTCATTGGCCAGTCTTTATTCCCTCTTACTCCGCACAAGCACAGGCTGTGGCTCTTATTTTTCATCCTCAGTGGCCCTCCTCCTCAGTCACCCAGCCCATGATATAATTAAGAGGAATAACTTTTAATCCATATTTGATTTCAAATGGGAAAGTAAGACTATCCAAGATTATCTTGAAGAAGAACAAACTATACACTCACTCCTTCATGGCGTTCTATCCTTGTTGTTTTCCCCTCCCAATCCCATTGATCTGTTGTAGGATCCCTATCTGGGGTGAGTAGACATGAGCATTGCATGTCTCCAGGAAATGTTTTGTCACACAACTGACGAGATCTCATCCTTATCCATTTCTCCGTACCCACTCTGTATTAATTTCTCTGCCCCTCACTTTAGGTACTCTAACCTCCTTGATCTTTTGATCCCATCCTCAACGCTGCCTGACAACTTATGTTCACAATTCAGTAATAGGCTAATTAGTGACCTTCTCTCTTTTTTTTAAAGATTTATTTATTATTATATGTAAGTACATGGCTGCTATCTTCAGACACACCAGAACAGGGAGTCAGATCTCATTACAGATGGTTGTGAGCCACCATGTGGTTGCTGGGATTTGAACTCAGGACCTTCAGAAGAGCAGTCAGTGCTCTTACCCACTGAGCCATCTCTCCAGCCCCCATGTGACCTTGTCTTAGGAAGCCTTTCTGACTTCTTCAGTCGGTCAAATGTCTCTGTTAAATGTGCTTATAAACCTTTGCAGACATCTCACACTTGACTTTGTTATCGGTTTTGTGATCACTGGATGATTTTCTGTCCAACCCTGACACCATGATCTTCAGGCAGATGAGAATCTGAGCTTTGCTGGTCACTTTTTTTTTTTGAAGATTCATTTATTTTACTTTATACACATGAGTGTTTTGCCTGCATATGTGTGCATGCCCCCTTCATATCTGGATTCCCTACAGGCCAGAAGAGGGCATCTGATCCCCTAGAACTAGAGTTAGAGGTGGTTGTGCATCCATGTGGGTGGGTGCTGGGAATTGAACTTGGCTCCTCTCTACAAGAGCAGTAAATGCTCTTAATCTCTAGGTCATCTCTTCAATTCTGTTTATACTTAAAAAAAAACTTTTAATTAGTGTACATTCATTGCATGAAGTTTTATTAACATATTTTATACATGTTTCTCATTTAGTTTATTCTATAAGTCCTGTTACTCTAGAGAACCCTGACTAATATAGGTAGTACACCCAGGGTGACAGTTCTAGTCCCATTCATTTACTTGGGAGTTTCATGATTTTATTTTTAAATGTCAGTAATATTTAGTTGTATAAATACATACATTTTCTTTACCTGGTACTTTCCAACTTCTGGTTATTATGATTAATAGTCATCAATGAAAATGATTGAGCAAGTGTCTCTGTGAGTAAGCATCCATTGGGAACACACCCAAGAGTTTTATAGCTGGATTTTGAGTTAGATTGATTCCCATCTTTCAGAGGAACTACCACCCTGATTTCCACAGTGGCTGTACAAATCTGCACTCCCACCTGCAGTAGAAGAATGTTTCCACTCCCTTTATTTCATATCCTCACCAGCATGAGCAGTCATTTGTTTTATTGGTCTTACCCATTTTGACAGGTGTAAGACGAGATCTCAAAGTAGTTTTGATTGCCAGTTTTTGTTGTTGTTGTTGTTGTTGTTGTTGACTGAGGACGTTGCAATCTCTTTACGTGTTTTCCAGCCACCTGAGTTTCCTGGTTTGAGAATTCTGTTCAGGTCTGCACCCCAACTTGTATTTGAGTTACTTGTTTTTTGATGTCTAGTTTTTGAGTTCTTAATTTAATTTAGATATTAGCCTTCTATCGGACGTGTGATTGGTAAAGACCTTTCCTGTTCTGTGGGCTGCTGCTTTGTCCTCTGCTGTAGAGAAGCTGCTCAGTTTCACAATGTTCATTGTTTAATTGCTGATCTTAGTACCTGAACTAACGGTGTTCTGTTCAGAAAGGCGTCTGTAGCAGTGAGTCCAAGGCTATTTCCTCTTCTCTCCTGTCAGGTTCAGTGTATCTGGTTTTGTGTCAAGGTCATATATACATACATACATACATACATATATATATATATATAAAATATAATTTCATAGATTTCTCTGTTTCTTTTTATAATGATCATTGTTTTATTTTTTAACATGTATAAGAAATAAAGGTAATAAACCAAATACATGGTCAAAAAATACAAGAATCATATGATTGTCTCAATAGAAGCAAAAAAAAAAAAGAAAAGAAAAAAAAAGTCTCTGATAAGATTCAACATGTCTTCTTAATAAAACCCCTAGAATAAGTAGGACTGTAGGAAACATATTCCAACATAATAAAGTTATGTATGACAAACACATGGCCAATATCATCCTAAATGAATAAATACATTAATAAGCCCCATTGAAATAAGGAATGGGAGAGGACTGCACACTCTCCCTACTGCTCATCCATAATGTGACTGAAGCATGAGTTGGATCAATAAGGCAAGAGAAGGGATACAAATGGGGAAATATTAAGTCAGATTATTTTTGATTGAAGATTATATTACCTTATACCAGATGTTCCCAAAATTTGACTAGAAAAATTGTAGAAATTATCAATAATTTCAGCAAAGAGTTATAATACATAGTTGACTTACAAAATTTACCAGTCTTAATACACATCAGAACAAGCATGCTGAGAGAGAGATCATGGACACACTCCTCTTCCCAGTTTCTCAAATAAAATAAAATATTTAGAATATACATAACAAAAGAGGTTAAAAAAAACCCTCTACAAGGAAAACTTTAAATGTGTAAAGAAAGAGATGAAGAAACATACTAGAATTTGAAGACCTCTCAAGTGTATAGCTTGGTAGAATTAACATTGTGAAAAAGACCTTCCTACCAAAACAGTTTACTGATTCAACGAAATCACAATCAACATCCTCATCTCATTCTTTACATAAATAGAAAGAAAATCCTTAAATTGATATGGAAAAACAAAAGACCCAGAATAGTGAATTAGTCCTAGGTAAGTGTTTGTTTCTATGAGATCTGCTCGTTTTAAGTGCTAAGTGCATCTGTCCAAGACCCTAACTTTTATACATCTGTTTCTGTTGTATCATTGATTTTTAAGTCAGTTATACTTTCAACCCTCCATTGTACCCATTTGTCCTCTTCTTCTACACTTAGGAACCTCAGAACTCACTCTTAAATTCCTTGAGTCTTGTTTTCTTTTTTGTTTTTTTGTTTGTTTGTTTGTTTTGTTTGTTTGTTTGTTTGTTTGTTTGTTTTTGAGACAGGGTTTCTCTGTAGCCCTGACTGTCCTGGAACTCACTTTGTAGACCAGGCTGGCCTCGAACTCAGAAATCCACCTGCTTCTGCTTCCCAAGTACTGGGATTAAAGGCATGCACCACCCGGGCAATTCCTTGAGTCTTAATGTATTCAACCATAGAATGGGTATTGGTTATATATGATTGTCTTAGAAAGGGTAAAGGAATTGGAGGAGAAACAAATGCAATCTTTATGAGTGCTTTGAAAATCTGGTGTAATTTGAACTATAAATTGTTATATGATGTTGCTATTTGGTTTTCTTCTCTAGATTTTCAGCATCTGACAAAGAAGCTCCAATGTGTTTACTTCAGTCAATTCCAGGGTATATACTGTAGATAATCCAAATTAGTTAGGAAAGCATGGGTAACTTGAAGACTGCCTTCATTCCATCCCAGAACTGCAAAAATCTTGAAGGACATTATATACTAAGGTTTCCAAAATTACTTGAGACCCGGAATGTTTTGACTAGAATCTGCTGCACCTAAATGCGATTGATATCACGTCTTTTCCACTTGAACACCATTTTGTGGAAGGGTCATTTGACATATTGAGGTGAATAGTCTGGAGTATTTGGTTCTGTTTTCATTTCTTCAGGTTGCCTATGTTACTGGTACTGTGTTCATGTGGATCCCATCCTTCTTGGCTTCTTCTTAAACATATTTATGTGTTATAACCATACATCTCTTGCTAAATCAAAGTTTCTTCTCATGTAAATCATAGTTGTGTGTGTTATTTTAGTTGAATGTCGATTTTGTTCGATATTAGAATGGATACCCTAGCTTGTTTCTTGGGACCATTTGCTTGGAAAATTGTTTTCCAACCCTTTCCTCTGAGGTAGTGTCTGTCTTTGTCACTGAGGTGCATTTCCTGTATGCAGCAAAATGCTGGGTCCTGTTTACATATCCAGTGTGTTAGTCTATGTATTTTTATTGGGGAGTTGAGTCCATTGATGTTAAGAGATGTTAAGGAAAAGTAATTGTTATTTTCTGTTATTTTTGTTGTTAGAGGTGTAATTATGTGTGGCTATCTTCTTTTGGGTTTGTTGAAAGATTACTTTCTTGCTTTTTCTAAGGTATAGTTCCCCTCCTGTGTTGATGTTTTCCATCTATTATCCTTTGTAGGGCTGGATTTATGGAAAGACATTGTGTAAATTTGGTTTACCATGGAATATCTTGGTTTCTCCATCTATGGTAATTGAGAGTTTTGCTGGGTATGGTAGTCTGGGCTGGCATTTGTGTTCTCTTAGGATCTGTATGACATCTGCCCAGGATCTGGCTTTCATAGTCTCTGGTGAGAAGTCTGGTATAATTCTGATAGGTCTGCCTTTATATGTTACTTGATCTTTTTCCCTTACTGCTTTTAATATTCTTTCTTTGTTTTGTACATTTGGTGTTTTGATTATTATGTGATGGGAAGAATTTCTTTTCTGGTCCAAACTACTTGGAGTTCTGTAGGCTTCTTGTATGTTCATATGCATCTCTTTAGGTTAGGGCAGTTTTCTTCTATAATTTTGTTAAAGATATTTACTGGCCTTTAAGTTGGGAATCGTCACTCTCTTCTATACGTACTATCCTTAGGTTTAGATTTCTCATTGTGTCCTGAATTTCTTGGATGTTTTTGGGTTAGGAACTTTTTCCCTTTTGCATTTTCTTTGACTGTTTTTTCAATGTTTTCTATGGTATCTTCTGCACCTTAGATTCTCTCTTCTATCTCTTGTATTCTGCTGGTGATGCTCGCATCTGTGACTCCTGATCTCTTTCCTAGGTTTTCTAACTCCAACATTGTCTCCCTTTGTGATTTCTTTATTGTTTCTATTTCTATTTTTAGATCTTGGATGGTTTTGTTCATTTCCTTCACCTGTTTGATTGTGTTTTCCTGTAATTCTTTAAGGGATTTTTGTGTTTCCTCTTTAAGGGCTTCTAGCTATTTACCTGTGTTCTCCTGTATTTCCTTAAGGGAGTTATTTATGTCCTTCTTAAAATCTTCTATCATCATCATGAGAAGTGATTTTAGATCTGAATCTTGCTTTTCCGATGTGACGGTGTATCCAGGACTTCCTGTGTTGGGAGAACTGGGTTCTGATGCCAAGTAACCTTGGTTTCTGTTGCTTCTGTTCTTTCGCTTGCCTCCCACCATCTGGTTATCTCTAGTGCTACCTGCCCTATATCTGACTAGAGCCTGTCCTTTCTGTGATCCTGGTTGTGTCAGAATTCCTCAGAGATCAGCTGTCTCTGTGATCCTGTGATTCTGTGATCCTGGGTGTGTCAGAGCTCCTGGGAGTAAAGCTGCCTCTTGGATCCTGAGATCCTCGAGTGACCAAGCTCCTTTGATCCTGTGATCCTATGTTTCTGGGCATGTTAGAGTGCCTGGGAGAGGAGCTTCCTCTGGGTGTTGTGGGACTGGCTGCAGAGTTCGTGCTCAAGATCTGCTCAGGGCTCCAGCCTAGACCAGAAGGAACCTGTGCCACTGGTTAGGTGGGGTTCCTGCATCCCTGGATCCCACTGGTCCCAGTTACTCCAGGTGGTGTTGGGACAGATGTTGTATCCTCCTCACCTCTGGTCCTATGATCCTGGGTGTGTCAGAGCAGCTGGGAGCTTCTTCTGGGTGTTGTGGGACTGGCTGCCGAGTTCATACCCAAGGTCTGCTCAGGGTTCTGGCCTGTCAAAGTCTTTAATCCACTTACGGCTGAGTCTTGTGCAGGGCGGGTAAGCACGAATCTATTTGTACTCTTCTATGCTCAGCCATAGACCAGCACCATTTGTTGAAGATGCTTTCTTTTTTCTAGTGTGTGTTTCTGGCTCTTTTTTTTTTAAATAAAAAATCAGGCATTCATAGGTATGTAGACTCATGTCTGGGTCTTCAGTTTGATTCCCTTGATCAACTTATCTAGTTTTGTGCAAATACCGTGCTGTTTTTTATGATTATACCTCTGTGTGACAATTTGAGGGTGGGGATGCTGATACCTCCAGCAGGGTTTTTGTTATTCTGGGTAGTTTTAGATATCCTGCTTTTTTGTTTGTTTGTTTCTTTGTTTTTCTACATGAAGCTGAAAATTGTCCTTTGGAAATCTGAAGAATTGTGCTGAAGTTTTGATAGGGATTGCATTGAATATGTAGATTGCCTTTAGTAGGAAGGCCATTAAAAAAAAACTATATTAATCCTACTGATCCAATAGCATGGGAGAACTTTTCATGTTCCAATATTGTGGTGATTTGAATAGGTTTGACCTCCATAGATTCAGGCATTTGAATGCTTGGTCCACAGGGAATGGCACCATTAAGAGGTGTGGTCTTTTTGGAGTAGGTATGGCCTTCTTGGAGGAAGCCTTCATTGTGAGGCTGGGCTTTGAGGTCTCCTTTGCTGCCCCTTGTGGAATTCCAGTCTCCTCCTGGCTGTTGTTCTATTTCCATGAGTTTGTAAGCTTTCTGTTTCTTTTTTTTTCAGGTGTTGTTGACATCCAGCCTTAATCTGTGGTCATCTGATAGGATGCAGTGTGTTATTTCAAAATTCTTTAGTACCTGTGGAGACTTGCTTTGTGGTGAAGTATATGGTGAATTTTACAGAAAGTTCCATGAGGACAGAGAAGGAAGTATATTCTTTTTGTGTTTGGTGAAATGTTCTGTAAATATTCATTAGGTCTATTTGGTTTATAACATCTATGAACTCTAGATTTTTTCTATTTAGCTTTTGTCTGGATGACCTGTTATTGGCAGGAGCTGGGTTTTGAAGTCTTTCACTATCAGTGTGAGGTTCAGTATGTGACTTAAAGTGTAGCAGTGTTTCTTTTATGAACTTGAGTGTCCTTTTATTTGATGTGTAGATGTTAACAATGGCAGTGTCCTCTTGGTGGAATTTTTCTTTGATAAATATGTACATGTCTTTCCATTTCTTTTCTTTAGATTTGGTTTCAAGTCATATTTGTTAGATATTAAAATGGCTTACTTTTAGGTCAGTTTGCTTGGAATATCTTTTTCCATTCTTTTACCATGATGTGAGGTCTCTCCTTGATGTTAAGGTATATTTCTTGAATGCAGTAGAAGGATGGGTTCTATTTTTGCCTTCTGTTAGTCTGTGCCTTTTTACTGGGAAGTTGAGACCAATGATGTAGAGAGTTATCAATCAGCAATGTTTGTTGATTCCTTATATTTTGTTGTAGGGTTATGTGTGTGTATGTTTCCTCTCTTCTGATTTGCTGGTCTGGGATTATTTATTCCTGTGTTTTCTTGGATTTGTTATTCTTTTTAAGTTGGAGTTTTTCTTCTAATACATTCTGCAGGGCTGGATTTGTAGGTAGATATTGCTTAAATTTGGTTTGGTTATGGAATGTCTTATTTTCTTTATCTGCGGCAATTGAAAGGTTTTCTAGGAACAGTAATCTGGTTTCTTTGAGTCTGTATCAGATGTGTCCAGTCCCTTCTGGCTTTTAGAGTCCCCACTGAGACATTGGGTGCAATTTTAATCGTAAGACCTTATATGCCACTTGGTCTTTTTTTCCTTGCAGTTTTTAATATTCTTTGCTTGAACTTTACATTTTGTGTTTTCATTATTAAGTATCAAGGGAAATTTCCTTTCTGGTCTGGTCTACTGGTGCTCTGTGTGTTTTATAGACCTTGATAGGCATCACTTTTAGGTCAGGAAAATTTCCTTTTATTATTTTGTTGAAAATATTTTCTGTGTCTTTGACCTGGGTTTCTTTTCCTTCCTTTGTTCTTATTGTCCCTAGATTTTGTCTTTTCATAGTGTCCTAGATTCCTTAGATGTTTTGTGCCTGGTTATTTTTAAGAACTAAATCTTTATATTTGCATATTTAAGTGGGTTTTGCTCTTTACTACATATTGAAAGCTATTTCAGGCATTTTTTTTTCCTCAAACTTCCCCCTCCCCTTTTGAAAATAGATTCTTTTCTCACATAATGTCCTGATTACGGTTTCCTGTCTTGTTGCTCCTCCTACTTTCTCCCTACTGCCTCTCCCATCCTTATTTACTCCTTTCCTGACTCTTATTGAAAAGAACAGGCCTCTAATAAATAATAATACAACACAACAAAATAAATTATAATAAGATCAAACAAAACCCAGCACGTCCGAGTTGGACAAGACAAACAGAAAGAACAGAACCCAAGAGAAGACTTGACATTCATAGTCCCACTCGTTCACATACTCAGGAATATACTAAATACTAAACTGGAAGCCATAATAAGTATGCAGAGAACCTGGTGTAGGGCTGTGCAGACCCAGTGCGCGCTGCCTCCTTCTCTGTGAGCTCATATGAACTTTGCTCAGGTTGATTTACAGGACCTTATTTTCTTGGTGTCTTCCATCCCTTCTGGCTCTAACACTTGCTCTGCCTTCTTTGCTAAGGATTTCCGGAGCTCTGAGGGGGAGGGATCTGATGAAGAAGTCCCAGGTAGGGCTGGGGTTCCAAGGTCCCTAGCACTCTATCGTGTCTGGCTGTGGGTCTCTGTATTTGTTCTAGTTTTCTCCAGGAGGAAGTGTCTCTGAGGATGTCTGAACAAGTGCCAAGGATTTTTAGATTTAAAATTTTCGTTGGTTGAGGTATCCATTTCTTTTACCATGTCTTCAATGTGTGAGATTCTCTCTTCCAATATATATATATATATATACATATATATATTTTTTTTTACTTCCATGTTTCCCTCAGTTTGGGTTCTATTTATTGATTCATTTTGTGTCATCAGGTCTTGAACTGTTTTACTCATTTTCTTCCACTCTTTGTTTGTGTTTTCATAGATTTCTTTAAGGGATTTATTTATTTCCTCTTTAAGGACCTCTATCATGTTCATCAAGGCAGTTTTAAAGTCTTTTCCTTGTGCTTCAGTTATTTTATAATTCCCAGGGCCTGCTGTGGCAGGGTTGCTAGGCCCTAGTGAAGACGAACTGTCCTGGCTGTTAGTGTGTTTTCATACTGATGTCTAGGTAATTGGGTTTGGGAAGATTCTAGATGCTGATCTTATCTTGTCTTTATATGGTAGGCATGTCTCCCCCTTGGTTTCTCTTTGTCTCTGTGGCTCTTAGGAGGGTGTGGTGGCTGTGTGTTGTCTGGTAGTGAATTCTGGAATCTATCCAGGTGTGGCCATTGGGGATTCTCAGGAAACTGTGTTTCTAGATATTGACAGCTGACACTTAGGAATGGGGATGGGTTAGGAGGCAGAGGTGGGAGGATCTACAGGAGGGAGACAGGCAGGATGTTGCATGAGGACCTGCTTAGTCTCTTGGAAAGGGGGCAGAGAGTAGGAGAGGCCACAGCAGGAAGTCTGCTACAGAGCTGGGTATGAGACTGGGGGATTGCGTTGGGAGGAGAGGAGTAACAGTGAAAATCTGAAGCTTGCCTGTCTGTTTCACTGGCCTACTTGCTTCTCTGGTAAGCTTAACTGGTGGGTTCCTAGGAAATGTGTGCTGGGTTGGTGGCTGGGATTGTAAGCCACTTCTTAATGAGAGCAGGAATGCATGGAGATAGAAAGGAGCAAGCAGTATTCTCCTTTGATAACAACAACATAACCTATATCAAAGCATATGCCGTATGCCTGAGTCACTCATCACTGCATAACAAATCATTCCAAGCCTTCACTGGCTACTGTTTTGTATCGTCCCCGACCGAGGCTGCAGGATCTGTTTCAAGGTGATTCAGTGCTGTGGCTGGTAATTTCTTTTTGATCCAGGCTTCTTCCTCTTAGCTGGTTGAGCATCCCTACAACATGGTAGCTGGCCTCCCTCAATGCAAGGCTGCCCCAAACCAAGGCAGTACATGCTATGTCTCTTATGACATAGCCTCCAAAGTCAAATATCACCACCACTACCACTCTTCTGGTCACTGCTGCCATCACAGGACATTGGGCACATGATTATTAGGTTTTATAGTCAGGAACCTCCATTCTGGAGGCTCTGATACAATTCTAATGTTAGACATTCTACCCTATTCTCAGTTCCTCATTCTTATTGGATTATGTGTTTCAGTTTAAGTTCCACCACATGTTACGAAAATTATAAACAGTTTGGCAATGAATGTGTCCACCCAATGGATAACTACATATGTGATCTTCTAGTATTTATTTAAGTCTTCTGATAGCTGAATTCTGTGTTCAAAAGGTAGTATGGGGTTGAGGAGGTGTCTCAGAGGTTTAGAGCACCTGCTGCTTTCGCAGAGAATCTGGATTTGGTTCCCAGCATCCGTATGGTGGTAGACAACCATCCTTAACTTCAGTTCCAGGGCATCTAATAAGCATCTGCAGGCACCAAGTATGCATGTGGCCCATATGCATGCATGCATGCATGCATGCATGCATACATAAATACATACACACATATATACATACAGGCAAAAAACATTCATACTCATAAAATAAATACATCATTAAAAAGGTATTACATTCATTTTAACCACTGTTGATAAAGATCTCCATATTTGTGGGAGGTGAGTTAGTTTTGTCATTTGTTGCAGGTGTATGCGTGTGGTATGGTTTGTGTGCATGCATGTATATGTATTCATGTGTGTGTGGGTGCACGTGTGTGTGCAGATGCATGTTCACCTGTGTGTGTTTGGAAGCATGGGGTTGTCATGTAGAGCCTTCCTCTATCACTCTTCACTGTATTCATTGAGGCAAGGTCTCTCAACAGTGTCCAGGGATGGTTGATATGGGCTTAATCCTGTTATCCAGCTTGATCTGGGGATCCTGGCTAGGTCATCTCAGCAGGCTGGAATCACAGGAGCGTCAGTACTCCTAGGAATTGACTTGAGATCTGAGGATACAAACTCTGGTACTCACATTTCCACAGCCAGTGTTTTACACACCCAGGCATCTCTTCCCCCGTATATCTACATTTCTCTTCTACAAAGGCTGGCATTATACTCTAAGACCTCTGTGTTCTTGCAATAATTTACTTGAAATAAAATTAATATTACTCTAACTATTGGAGATAAGTAGGTGAGCAGCCAATATAGGAACTTACAGTAAGCTATGATAGAAACATGATACTGCTTATTATTGCCTTCTGTGCACAGATTTATCCCTGTTGACATCTTTAGATTTAAGAAAAATGCCTTAGATTTTAAACACGGGTTTACATGAGCGCCACTAACTTCTACTAAACAAACATAAAATTAATCTACGTTGATTACGAAGGAGATTAGCAATGTTTTATTATGCAGAAGTCTTTTTAAAATAAGTTTGGATTTTTGGGATTTATTAACGATACCCCCACCACACAATAACAGCCCTTTATTGTCCCCCAGAGGCATCCCAAATTGTACTGATAAATCGGGATTGTGTTTCTGGAGCTCGTAGCTGAGGTCTTACTCATCAGCCTGCTGCTCTGTTCTCTTTTCAGACACATAGATATCATCCAAAACCGTCCAAAACCTTCATGATATCCTTGTACTTAACTGCTGTGGCTTGCTGAATCAGAGCCGCTGAATCTGAAACAAGTGTGAGATTGTTTCTGTCAAGGATTAAGTCATCCTTCTGTCCTAAGAGACAGAACAACCAGCACATATCTCATCCAGACCCTGTGGACATATTTTTTTACACTAGAAATTTTGGATTTCATCCTGAGGTCCATACCTCTGAGTAATGGCATTGATGGGGAAGTGAGCTCACACAGACCTCATCGTCTTACGGAAGCCCTGAGACTCTTGACTCTGTGAACACAACTGCAGATGGTGTTCCACCATTTCTCCACCATTTCTGGTCCCTTCCAAGGAGACTGGGCGCTACATTGATGAGAATGAAGTCCCTCCGGAGGGTTCCTCTGTGGACCTGTATACCCCCTCAGAGTTTTGTCAATGTTTTCTGGAATGTTGTCAATCTGATTGCTGATAAGGATCTTCATTCTCAGTAGATGAGGCAAAGCCAAGCCACTTATGTCTGTATTTTGATGGTCAGAAATCTCTTTGGTCTTAGCTAAATATCATCTTTTCAATATATAGACAACTCATCACTATAATTTCATACGTCATAGGCCTATACCTGATATGATCATTGAAAATCAGACATTTCTGAGAAGGATTCCACTGGCAGAGACAGAACCCCACAATGAAAACTTTGTTCTGAGGATGAGGAAGTGACCTATTCATGTCTGATATGACTCCATACTTGTTTCTAATAATTTATTCCCTGTAGATATGTCACCATTTTATTATAGAAACACACACACCCATGCACAGCTGGAGAGAACTCCCTACACAAACTTCCAATCACACAAGACTTTAAGTGTTGACAGAATCTCATCTGTAAGTCTCAAGTTGTTCACACAGTTTAAAGGTGAAAAATTGGTGATAGATATGTGTAACCAGGGATCAGTTTTAAGGAGAGAGTAATCACAGAACTGTATTGACTGGCCCCCACATTCAGTGTGTGTGTGTGTGTGTGTGTGTGTGTGTGTGTGTGTGTGTCCACCCTAGTGAATGTACCCTCAGTATGTGAACTGAGTCGCTAGGGTTGAATTAAAAATTCCCCACGAAAGTGAAGATCTTCCAGCAAGTTCTGTGTCTTTCCTCTATGCACTTGGCACACACCGCCATTATCATTCTCACCTCAGCCTCAAAGCCAGGAAGCTGGGTGCGTGAGGTGCTTTATTAGCTCAGGACTGAGTCACAGGGTCACCAGGAAGGAGAAGCTGACTTAGTCACTCTGGGCCAGCAGCTGTTTCTCCAGGGATAAAGGGAAGGAAACCTGTGTGTGTGTGTGTGTGTGTGTGTGTGTGTGTGTGTGTGTGTGTGTGTGTGTGCGTGTGTGACTGTGTTAGGTAATATTTTCTCTCCTTGCAGTTCCACATGGAGGCAGACAACTGGGTATTCAGGGAACTGGAACCTGAGGGTCTTCACAGCCTTCTGTCTTCCTCCACTCTTAGATTGCAACTTTCCTGTTCCTGTTTGGTGATAATTCAGCAACATGAGCAGGAAAGTGGGCTCCCATCCCATATGTGTTCCTGTCTCCTTCTCTCCACACCTTGCCACAGTTACCCACAGCAGTGGCCTTGGTTGTGAGCACCAAGGCTGTCTTCCTAACACCATCCCATTTGGGACTGCACACAGCACAAATATCACCTGAAAATAATATTGTAGACACATTTCCTCAGCCTACAATAATCTACACAGCAACCCAAGATGAAAGAGTCAAAAAATTAAAATAGATGATGTAATTCGGCCCTGACTTTCCCTGTGTTTGGCTTTGTTGGAGTGCCATGCCAACCTCCTGGCCACAGATCCTTCTGAGAATGCTGACGGGATGCAGGGACCAAGATGGGTTCCTTAGAAGCATCTGAAATACTACCCCACATCCTCCCAGAAGTCCTAACCTCTCCCAGTGCCTTCTGGGTATAGCCCTAGCTCTGCCTAGAGGTCTTTACTGTACAATGCCTTCTGGGTACTGCCCCAGCACCTCCCAGACAGCCCTACGGCCCAATACCAGACAGTTGGACTTTGTGCTCTTTAGCTTAGAGTCCCCTTTGCTCACATGGATAACCTATTCTAAGACTGGTTGAGTAGACAACTTAAATCATTCACTGGGGTGGAGCTGAAGGGGAAAGAGAAGACACAGAAACACCCCATTATTAGGTCACTGAACCTGGAGGATGTGATTGAGTCCAGTCCAAGGAGGGGGTGTGCCCATGTACCCCTGGCCAGGAAGAGGAGGGGGGCGTCCTTCCGGAAATGTGCTTCAGAAGGCAAAAGTGTCCTTTATTCAAGGATGAGGCAGTTCTGAGATTCCAGGCTCAGGCTGGGAATGTGAGATAGCTGACTCTTTTGAGCGACGCCTCTTCCTCACCAGGCTGGAAGCTCCCGAGTCACTGGAATCGGATTTTAATGTGAGATGGGAGGACTCGAGCACTGTGAGCAACTCTTTAGTGTGGATGCAGGAGAAACTGGGCAACTGGGTACCAGACCAGTGGTCAGGGTCGGGGTAGGGGTGAGAGGCTGGTCTGTCCCTTCTTGGATGGACATTTTGGCCCTTTATGTAGCTTGGGCATTGGCTAGGGATACACTTTTGACTGCATTTGAACTGGGCATTCTCCAATCCCTGGTCATAGTGAGTGTGAGGCATGTTGGACAGGAAATGAGGGGTTTTGGTGTTACAGTCTGGGAGTAAAGATAGGTGAAAAAGGCAGAGAAAGTGAGGAGTCACTGCTTACAACAGGAGGGAAGCGAGGAAAGGCTCAGCCTTCTGTGGAATCATAATCAGGAAACCCCTGCAGATGGGGAGCAGTGCAAGTGTGCTTCCAAAGACTGATGAAGAGTTTTTGTAGAGACTGCTGTCCCTTGTCTGTTAGACCCATTTGGTTCTTCCCTTTATCATGGTCTGTTGCCCAGATTCCAGTCAGACAGAGCTGTGAAGGCATATGGGTCCCCAGGACAGATAATCAAACCCATGGAAATCAGCATTCCTAGAGAGGTCCAGTTCCCCATCTGACTTTGTTTCTATTCTGTACCTATCCCTTGTCATTGCTTCTTGGGAGACCACCACGTTGTGAAGTGGTAAAGGTTGGGAAACATGAAGTACTCATTTCTCTGGACTTTCCATCTGTCCCAGGTTGAGAAACAGCTTGGCTGAGGCTCTGCAGAGTTATTAACATAGGTCTACACTCAGGGGGCTCAAGTGAAGGAGGCGAGTGTGGTGGACAACAGGATGTAGGCACCCAGAACCCATTTATTGGGCAGTTTTTGACATTATTCTTTCTAGTCCAGGCTTGGGGTATCACTGTACTCTAACTCTGCTGGGAAGGAGTCCAGGAAGGAGATGCCATTGGTGCTTTGCTCTTTCACTCGTTCATTAGAGACTGCCTGAGAACCCATGATGGGCTAGCCACATTGTTAAGGTTCTAGGCTATTGTAGTTATAATACAAATTTTCTGTTTCCATAAAATTTTTATAGAAAAAGTAAATTATGTGCCATGGGATATGGACTATAATGAAAGATGAAGTATTGTAAATAGGATGGAGTTTGGGTAAGCTTGTGATGCTTGGCTTCTAGATTAAGGTAGATATTGAGCAAGTGACCAGGTATCTAACCTGGTGGAAAATCATGTGTCTAATGGGTAAAGTCCAGTCCAAAGGCCTGAGGTAGGAGTGGATTGGCTTACATTTTTTAAAACCTACTTTAATAAGGGTTCTCAAACCCTTCAACCTCCCTGTCTAGCCCACAGTCCAAAGGTCAGGGAGAAAATATGGTAAATAGGACAAAAGGATGTGGACCTATTTAGAAGTAATTCTTCGGGATGATCCCAATCACTGTAGTCAGGGTACCAGCAGTCCAGTTCAAAAGTGTCGTCAAACATGAATCAGCAAGGCGACACAATCCAGCAGAAAATGCTAGGCCTCCATTAAGTCAGCATGAGTCAGCAGAAGTAACCAGGACCAGCCAAAAAGCCAAGAGAAGTTCTCTGCCATGCCTCTCTCAACAAAGTGAAAGTCTTCGAAAACTCGAGACCAATGAAGTGCAGCATCACTAGTTAGGCAAGCGCCTTGTCACTGTCTGTGGGGTCCTACTTATACTCTCTCCAAACATCACATGAGTCTGCATCAGATGACACAACCAAAAATTTCCACTTCATGAGTGTGCTCTGTGTGTTGATAGAAGGACAAAGAGGGTGGTGTGGCCATAGCAAACTAGACAAGGAGGAGTTTTCTGGAAGATCAGATGTTGGAAAATGTGTGGAGTCAGGATGGCTCCAAAGTTTTGATCTGTGAATCTGCATTAGCTTTCCATTACTGGACAATATCTGAGAAGGCCACCTTAAAAAGAGGAGAAGTTTATTGTGGCTCCTTGGTTCAGAGGTCTTTGTTCCTAGCAAGCTGGCCCTGTTGATTTTGAACTTTGGTGGCATCACACAGCAAGTGTGTGATGAAGCAAATCTGTCCACTTCTTAGAGACCAGGAAACACAAATGATAGGAAGGGGCTGGAGTCCTAATATTCTCTTCAAAACCACATCCCTAATAACCTAACTACCTTCCAGTAGGCTGCACCTCTTACTTGTTATAAAGCCCCAGCAACGTCATGGGTTGGGGGACCTTTAAGTGGCACATATTCAAACAGTAAATAACACAATGGGATGGAGTTTCCATTTGATAAAGAAGAGATGCCAAATATGCAGCAGGTTGTGGAATTGAGGTAACAAGGGTTAGGTTTTATATACCTGTAACTTGAGGACACACTCAGATGTGTATATATATATATATATATATATATATATATATATATATATATATATATATGGAGTCTCTGATAAAGATATGAATTTCACTGGCATTTGTAACTCTCTTTTAGCACTTTAAAAAGTAAAAGTTCCTTCAGTGAGTTGTGGTGATAACACCTATAATCCCAGGACTAGAGAAGCTGAATACCAGGATTTTTGCAAGTTTGAGTCCAACATGGGATGTGTAAGTGAGTACCAAAACAGTTTGGGATATCTAGCAAGGCATTGTCTCAACTAACCAACCAACCAACCAACCAACCAACCAACCAACCAACCAACCAACCAACCAACCAACCAACCAACCAATCAACCAACCAACCAACCAACCAACCTGAAAGAAAGATGAAATTTCAAGACCTGTAAGTCATATAAAGTACTAAGAAATTGCTGGTTGTTTGTGAGCCTAGAGGCTGCCTGGGGCTGAGAAAAAAGAAAAACAAACCCGGGTATGCCCCGTAGTTAAAACATTCCCGGGAACAGCTTAACCTTAAAGATAAAGAAGAATGTGAGGACATAACAGGACTATCTGAACTGAGTCAACAACTCACAGAACTCTGACACTCTGCATGTACATGTAATTTTACTGCTGATGTTTGAATAAGCCAATAGTGTGTCGCTATGCTGAATTCCACACCCCTAAGCCCCTTACCCCATAAAAACCCCTAGCTTTCGAGCCTCGTGGCCGACATCCGTTATCTCCTGTGTGGGATGCATGTCGGTCTGGAGCTCTGTCATTAAACTGCCTCATGTGATTACAGCAATGGATTCTCGTGTTTCTTTGGGTGCTCTCTCACTCCCGAGACTAGAGTGGGGGTCCCTGAAAGGGGGTCTTACAAACCAACCAACCAACTTACCAATCCACCAACCCACCAACCCACAAACCTACCAACCCATCAACCAATCAACAACACATAAAACATAGAACCATATTCATCTTGAATATGAAGTATCATAGAATCAGGGAATTTCAGAATTATAAAAACTCTGGTAGTGGCTCAGCAGCTGAGTGCCTTGAGTTTGATCCTGTTTAATGTTTGAGGAAAGTGAAGCCAGCAGGGAAAAGGCATACTGGGATTGTCTACGGTGGGACTTGAACTGGAGTCTAACAATCCAGTACCCTTGCCCATGGGATGCAGTTTTGACTGCTGAGAAACAGTGCTTTCATTTTTCCATCTCTTTTTGGTGGCCATGGTTATGGCAAACTGTGTTCATGTGTAGTTAGTTAAGGTGGTCCTTCTTAGCAGCATTAGAACAACAGAGAATAGGTCTGTATTGTGTAGCATGGAATGGTCTTTCCATTTCCTACTGACCCTGCTGGCTAGTGCTAGACTTAGCTCCAGATGCTACTTACTATTTTGGAAGTAACTGTGTAATCCCTCGGTGAAACTGACCGTTGCAAACCTCATCCCTTGACACACAGGATTAAATAATGTGCAACAAAGCGAGCCATTTCTTCTTAGAGAAGCGATTGATCATAATTTCTGAGGAGCAAAGGCTGATCTTCTGGCCAGGAACAGCCTGGGTAAAGCACCACAATAGGAAACTGACTTTGAAAGGCTTAATCTCAGGGAGAGCACAGGCGTCTTTGTTATCTGTAAAGCCATGTTTCACCACTAAAGCCAAAAAATTTGTTCCCCATCTCTGTGCTCAAGCTTGATGTCTCCCCTGTCTTCAAACCCCTCCCACAGAGTGCCAGTTCCCCATCTGTCAGTTCCTTTGATTTTTCATCATTGAGATTTTAATTTGAATTG